>NW_020271143.1:87166-123637 GCF_002803265.2 Melanaphis sacchari | reverse complement strand
TTAACGACAATCGATCTACACTGCACTGCCAATAACCCGACCGACGGCTCCTACGGAACAGATAAATGTTCTGAATATTATATTATTTTATTTATAATTAATTTAATACGATTTAATGTTTACGTATTCTTTGAAGGCAACCGAGATTTCCACGTGAATAATAATAATCTCTAGTCTTGGCCTTGGACGTGTTTGATTTTTTTTTTATCTCGGTCGGCAGCGACCGCAATGATTATAGTGATTAGTGATTACACGTAATGCATGGGTTATTGAAAACGTCCGAGATAAATAAAATTAATGGGAGAGAATAGGAAAACGGCGTTTACGTAAGTCGAGAAGGAAAGAAGGCATACGCTGCAGAGAATCGTGATAAATAAAATTTGATTTATGACGGTCAACAATGTTATTTTGTTCACGGGCGTGATTAAACTTTGTGTGAACGTCGCCGATGCCAAACATCGAATTATAATAACGATATTATTTATTATAATTTTGACAGTGGCTACTGACTAATGATCGATTAAATTATGCGCCACAGCACCGTTTTTCTCAAGGTATGGTGGAAAAAAAATGAGATGTGATCAGACGAGCAATACATGAAATTAATTACTGATATTCTGTACCTTTCTCACACCCAATATTACTCAAGTTAACATTTATAATTTTTAGTCTGTAGTCAAATCGTTCAAATTAGTAAACCTGACATACAACGTATAGGTACAAATAACTAAACATTGATAATAGATACTTCTTTTAAACAATATTTAAATCATGTTATAATAGAAGTATAAAACTTATATTATCTCTAAATAAAATAGACAAAATAAAACGGAAAATCTTTTATTTAATTCAGGTTTTATTTTTAATTAAATTGAATTTTTATGGCAATAAATAAAAATCTGGATACAAAAAATTTATTACTTATGTGGAACTGCTACCTAATTAAAAAAAAAAAAAAAAAATGTAATACCTTATTCCCATTAATTTAACTTTTGCTATGTAAACAAATTAATTTTAATAAAATAACTATAAAAATAATTCATTAGTAAAAAGAAACATAGCATTATCTTTTATTATGTGATATATTTATTCAACTGTTTTGAAGTAGTCCTTGGATTTTGATGGGTTGATGGTCTTGCTACCTGGTTTCCAGTTGGCTGGGCAAACTAAAATAAAAATAAAATAAATGTATAAGTTTTGAAAATTTAAGATCTGTAAATAGACATACCTTCTCCGTGTTCGTCAGTGAATTGGAATGCTTGAACAAGACGCAAAGTTTCATCGACAGATCGTCCAACAGGTAAATCATTGATAGTGATTTGTCTCAAGTTTCCTTTATTGTCAATGATAAACAAACCACGGTATGGTATTCCAGTAGTTTCGTTATAAACTTGATAGTCCTTGGCAATAGCAGCAGACTTATCAGCCAACAAAGGAATTTGCATTTTGCCTAAACCACCTTCATTACGTGGAGTGTTTACCCAAGCCAAATGACTGAAGTGGCTATCGCAAGAGGCTGCGATTAACTGGCAATTGATAGCCGCAAATTCATTAGCACGATCCGAAAATGCAATTATTTCAGTTGGGCACACAAAAGTACTAAAAATAAAAATAAACAATTTAATATTGTACATTAAAAAAAAAAAAAATTAAATATGTATTACAAGTCCAATGGATAGAAAAATAAAACAACATATTTTCCTTTGAATGATTCTAATGAAATTTCTTTAAACTCTCCATTGACAACAGCAGTACCCTTGAATTTTGGGGCAGGTTGTTCAAGTGCCAACACCATTTTTTCTAAAAAAAAAATTAATAAACAATATTTAAGAATTAATATTGTTTTCAAAATTTAAAGTACCATCTTATAAAACTAAATAAGTTTTCTTTTATAATGTATGTAATATGTATGTTGGTAATTATAATCAAATATCAGATAAAAACATAGACCTTATACTAGTAGTCTTTCCTATATATTAAACATGTTTTCAGCTGTAATATAACATACTGAACATTTGATATTGTCAATAATGATGACAGGAACCTATGTTTGAATATACATGCATTATTTTATAAAATAATTATTTATTTATTACATGTCAATTTACATGTGTTGAAATGATTATAAAGAACTTAAAGCTGATATTTTTAAAAAGATAAAATATTATGAACTAAAAGAAAAAAAATGTTTGAACAATAAATAATTTAGATTACATTTTTAGCCTAATTAACTATTTTGTAATTTTACTACACTAGATTATCACAAATAAATAATATTAATTACTAATTACATTAAAACTGTAAATTGTTCTGATTATGATGTCATTAAACTAGATTTAAATTCTAATTTTCTTACAAACAGCACTGATAGCAAAATATGATTATGATTAATTAAAATAATTACTTCATTATTAATAACCTTAATATTAAGAAATAAAAACAAAATTACCTATTAAACAACCTAGTAGATAGAAATGTTCATATTTAAATAGATATAAGAATCTAATCTAGGTTTAAAATTTATTATTTGTACGATCAACCTAAAAGTAAAATGTCACAGTAAAATAAAATGTTCACAATTTTTTTTTTTTTTAATAAAGTATAATAGATGTATTAAATATTATGTACATTATGTACTTCATTCTATTTATTATTGGCATAAAAATTATGGTTTTAGAAAACTCTAATTACATTTTAATAGTAATAGTAATAATAATTAATATTTTAAACAAACATAAAATTATATGTATGGTTTGTTTTTTTTTCAACAATATTATTATCTATTACACAAACCTTTACTTAATATTTTAAAACATTTAAATTTTAAGTTATTTACTAAATTAGTACTCAAAACAATATATCATTGTAGTGAAGTATGATTCACTTGAGATAATATCATAAAACCTATGTCATATCGACATCAGTAGACAGTTATTTATTTATTTAATAATAATAATCAATGTGAACCAAGATAAACAGGGATATATTAACGTTAATGTTGACAATAATTATTATAAAAGATCAAAATGTCAAACTAGAATGAAAAAAAATTATTATAAACCAAATAAGACTATGAGTGAATAATATATTGAGGATGCATAAATACATGATAATTATTGCACAATATGTGTACACAAGCACGAAAAGTTGATTTGCATAAGAAAACGAGTCGATCGATGTCGCGTTTTGCGGCGGTGGTAGGTGCCTACCTAGATAGATGCCTATCTAGTGTGTGAAATAGAATAGATGATCGGAAAAACTATTTACGAATAACGGGAAAACAAACGCGCCAGAGTCGAGTCGCGCCCGAACAGAGATACATTATGATACAATAACAATTATCGCAACAGAAACGGCGGTAATAGAACGTATAACCTAAAACGTGCTTAGCCGACAACATGTCGGCGTCGCTGTTGCGCAATCGGTCCGGCATAACCGATAATGGGAAAACATGCGATTCAAGCGATCGCCATCGCGGACTCGGAGCCCCGGAGATGGCGAAATATAAAAGTAGGATCGTCATATTTACCTGCGGTTTTTGTTGCAACGAAACAAACGTGGAAATCGACAAAAAAAAGTGTCTGCGTCAGGACGAGCGACGTGTACGTGTAGCGGAACGGACGCCGGCGAAACGAATGACTAGCAGTACGAACACTACGAATACGTTCGAAACCACCGGAATGCGGATCGTGTACGACCGATTACAATATTACGGGTGCTGTTGGTGACGTCCGTGATTGTAAGAGCCTGCTCGTGCGTAAGTCGCACACTCGCGCCGCCCGGTGCTCACCGGGCTGCGTAAGTATGTTGGACACGGAATATCGACTGTCCAATCAACCGGTTAGAAGTTGTGTCCGCGACACGTCGGCGGGCGTCGCGGGGTATGGGTGTCAGACAATATTATTGGATTACCGCGACCGCCGAGGCGCTGAACCGCGGTTGTGTTAACACCGTACCGTACGAACACTACGAACTGCGAACGATAATAAATTAATAATATTATCTACCTAATACCTACTATTATAGGCGTAATTTCGGAACGATCTGGAACTTCTGGCAAGCAAACGCGCCGGTCTCCGATGTAGCGATATCGGTTTGACAAAATATTACGTATATTACCATTTACAACATACGATAATTATTTACGTTGCCATTGAAATTTAATACATTCATAAAAAATTCATACTAGGTAGTACTTCTGTGCAAGAGTGGACTGGCAAAATGAGACACCCGGAAAAATCCCGGAGACCCGTTGCAATAACATTAAATGACCCGAAAATATTTTTGGAATTAAAAATATAGTACATAAAACAACATAATAATATAATATATTAATTATTAATGCATAAACAAGTATAATATAGATTATCTGCTCATGTGATTTTAATTTTCAAGTATCGAAATAATCGATAATTTAATACCTACTTAAAAAGTATTATGAAGTGATCAAATTTATTATCTCGACTAGTTATTTTATATTTCGTTCAGACATTGTATACGATATAGTAGGTATGTACGAAATACACATACAGATAATAATATATGGGCGTATAGTCTTTATAGTGATTTATTTATAAGCTAATTATTATTTTTTATACTCGTAATAATTAATGATAACGGCACCACACACAAGTGCTCCTGTGTTTTTTTTTTTTTTATTGACTTGTGGAATGAAACTATAATATTATTATAGACAAATTCGAGGAAACTATGAAAAATAGTAATGTCATGAAAAAAAAACCAAATAATGTGAAAAAAACAGAACTAAGTTAATCTTTATATGGGTATACCCTTAGTCGACTATAATAGTACATTAAAATGTGTACATCTTAACATAATAATATGTCAATGTATGATGTATGTATTGAATATCTGTATTAAATGTTGAACATATTTTTCTGAATAATAAAGCTTGTTTTCATAATTTTTATATTTTTCACATATTTTGACCAAATTATTTTTCCTTTGTTAATTTTTGGTCTGGCAAAGAAAAAATCTCGACCTGAAATATTGACTCAGTCCGTCCCTACTTCTGTGTAAGGTACTAATTTGTTACGGATAAATGCTAAATAATAAAATTACTATTACTATCAAGAAATACAATATTTTATCAAATTTAATCTGCCCATTGTTTTATATTGCCTTATTTATACACATAAAATTTATCTTATTTTTTTAATTTAATTTAGCTAATATTATTATTATATAGTTTAAAATTTTTAAAGTTATGAATATTATAAAAATATTCTTATAGATTTATTATATTGAATTAAATTTAGTTTACCACGTCGCACTATTTCCTTAATTTTTATACTGATGATTTTTTTCTAACTACAATAATTGTTATAGAGTTGACAAATATGAAATGAGTAATGATAATAATTGGGCAATTTGAATGCAATTCAAAAATTATGAAAAATTATTTCAAACTATATGATAATATTATTTCTTATAAATTAGTAGTGAAGTAGTGTAAAGTTCCACGTGGAAAAATTAAAGCGTTGTCGATTTATGGGTACCTACATATATAATTTTATCGTAATTTGAACTTTTTAACTTTGCCTAACGTCCATATAAAATAAAAATTGTGTTCGTTTATTTATTTTTTTTTTTTAATTCCAGTATAAATATAATGTATGAGAATCATTGAATTAAATTTTAAACCTTTGAGCTTTAAAAATTAAAGATTTTACAAATTTTCTACTACAAAATATTCAATTAAAAGAATTATTTTTTATCGACATTTATAGAAAAAAATTATTATCCTAATAAATACCTCAAAAAGAATCAATATTTTGAAAATTATGTCATGTAAGAAAATTATACCTATTATAAACATTTGGTGTAAATTTTAAAGATTTGCAGTAATTTTATTTGGAGTTTCAATAAAAACATCAACTGTTTGAGCAGAAATTATTATATGAGGGTAAATATCCTATGTAAATTTAAACTTCAGTCATAAAAAATAAATTTTTCTTTCGGTAGAATTCATTTTTGTTATATTTTGTAAGCTATAAAGAACATTATACTAATTTTTCGAAACCTTGGTATAAACGTAAAAATGTTCATACATTTTTTATCTAGAAATGAACAACCTATTAGGAAACTTGTATTCAATTTTCAAACATTTTTACCTATTCAATAATTGTTATCGTCATGTATATAAACAAATAAAAACTAAAAAATGGTAATTATCTAAAAAGAGCTCAAAAATGTCAAATTATTTTGATTATTTGTACATAAATATTAAATAAAAAATATATAATACGTATTATGAAAATTTCAAGTTTTTACGGATACTTATTTTTAAATTAACAATATCATAAATACAATATTATAAATTATTAAACCTTATAAGTTATATTAATATAATTTTATTATTTTTTTTGCATAGTGATATTAATTAGCAACTAACTATAAAATGTATTTTGAGACTTTTTTTTATAAACTTATAAAATATAAATGATTAAATATTAAAATATGAATGTATTGACAAGAGTCAGAAGCTGAATTTTAATCCTTTTTTAACTTTATCTTAATAATAATGTTAATCAATTTTTATTATTAATCAGAATAATAATTATAGTCACATATTTTATATCGTAACTTGTAAGCATATCTTTATTGTATATTATTTAATGGTAATCTATCTTAAATAACTTAAAATGTCCGTATACCTACTTATAATTTATATTAATGTATACAGTATACTGTATAGTATAACTGCTTTACGCATGTTCTAAATAAAATGTATGACTTCCCTGGACCGTCTTGCTAAGCTCTGACTACGTCTCTGAATGTACTTAGTAATATAAACTGACAGACATGCAATTTAGAATCGTTTTTCATGTACAATAATTTATTTTATACAACAGAGCAGTACCCACTTACCCATATTTTTATTTTTAATTAAAATATCCAACAATTTTGTTTTTACTCTCCTGCAGTGTCAGTAACTTAGAGAAAATATAATTTGGTTATGATATATATAATACATACTATAGAGTATTTAACTATTAAATTAGATATAAATATACCTATATAAGTGCTAGGACTGTATGTAAGTTATGAATACAAAATTGAAAACTGTTTTCAAAATTCTTTTACATTTTAATGTTAAGACTCAAGATTAAAATAAACGTTTAAAGTTTCTAACAGTATTACAGTAATGATTCGTGATTAATGAGGCCTCTTAGATACCCAGTTAAGTAATTGAATTGTATTGATGTCACGACGTTAAAAAAAGTTCTTTTTTTATTATATCGGTGTTTGGTAAATAATGTGTTTCGTAATAATTGCTACAAGCAACCAAGGAAACAAATTAGATAAAATTGCAATTACCAAGATAAATTAATGAAAAACAAATTAATCTACCATTACATTCATCGACTGACTTAGTGATTATTTTTCTGCATTTAAATAAATCTATAAAGCTTAAATCGGTAAAATAATAAAATGTATTTACAGCTAATTATGACCATGCTGGAATTTATTTAGTTAGCCTAATGCATATTATACATGCCTATTTCCTATAATGCCCGTTCCTTACTTCTCAGTCAACAGGTCGGTGTAAACAATATACAGTAGAGCCTCGATAGTCGGGATCCTTGATAATTCGGTAAAGTAAGAACGCGGTAATCCGGACGGCATAAATCCATAAAATTCATAAATAAATACATTTGACATAAACAATACATTTTTCATGTAAATACATATTTTGTATTTTGTTTGGGATTCTTTAAAAGAAAAATACTGACTATTATACTTAAGTTCTATTATTATAAACATTTTTTTTTTTTTTTGTATTCATTATGTTAAAGTTATTTATTATTTTTGTAATTTAAAGTTAAAGTGCATTAAATATAGATACAGGTGGTGAAATTTAAGATAAAAATCTTAGTCTTTTGAGTAGGTAATCTTAAAAACCCTTGTGTAGTCCGGACGAACATCAAGTTTGAATTCGTCCGGACTATCGAGGCTCCACTGTAATAGATAAGTACCTTCTTAATACAGTAATACATTCATTAATTAATAGCTCATAAACATTAGTATTTGATATTAGATCGTTGGAGCTTTTCATAATAAAATAGGTACCGTCGTCCGTCTATATATTAGAATGTTAAGAAAACGAATGATAGTTTTTGACAGATATTTAAATATGCCACTAAACATTCATACATCATTAATAATTATAATAATTATTACGACGGTCCAATTAGGATTATAGTCCGCTTATCTAACGAGTAAAAGGTGTTAATAGTCCATTGGTCCATTTATATCAAATTTAATAATAATTAAAATGTTTAACAATATATCGTTGTAACTAATAACTACAGTAATAAACAGTAGTATGAAATGTTTTATTTTTATTTTTTAATCTGTAATACCGTTGTCAATATCGTATTTTCGTGATAATAGTCATTAAAAAATATATAATAATATTATATTTTATCGTTATAAGTTATAATATTACTGTGATTTTTCAGCTGCAGCTGCTCCACCGCGCCACCACTACAATTTATCCTGTGGCTCCCCCAATCATAGTGTGGTAGGATTTATCAAGCGATTATACGAAAAATTCTTTACTGCGTCTTAATACATTACCAGGCATGCGCAGTAACGATACCTCATCATATTTGTGTTTCTCGGAATAAAAATCGGCTACCTCCGTGGCGCCGTCATCACAGTTTAGGCGATGATGATAATGATGATAGTAATAATAATACAATAACTGAACGTCAGAACGCGCTATAATGCCATATTGACGATTGTTTTTTTCTTCGTACTTCGTGGTTCGTGCATTATCTGTGGACTCTGTCGGCGACTAACGCATCCGATTTGTCGTTCCCTTTCATTTTTTTCGTTTAAGTTTTCTCCGCCTCATTCGGCTTTTGCGTGTTTGCACCAGTTGTGAAGACCAAAGGACAACGGTATTGTACCGGCATCGAACACCATGGAAGGCAGTGAACATACCCGTTTCGTTTTCGACTTACTGGACGATATACACGAACACATTGTTGCGAAAACCACTGGTACCTTTATTATTATTATCATTATACTTAGTTGGTAGGTACGTGAGGGTCATGAGTCAAATCCTTTAAGAGGACGCCGCACCCACATGTGTTGTCGCCGTCCTACATACATACAACATAGCAAATTTTCGTTCAACAGAATCCATTTTATGTTGTTAGCTTTAACATTAGAGTAAATGTACTTATTATCAAACTTAAAGGTAAGAATTTTATCTTATAGGCTTTTATTGATATTGTAATTTTAAACTCGGTTATAGCTATATAAAATATTGAAACTTTAAAATGCTCATTACAAATATTTACAAAAGCACATGTCATTGCCTTGATAAAATTCTTACCTTTAAGTTTGATAATAAGTAAATTTACTCTAATGTTAAAGCTAACAACATAAAATGGGATTTTGCTGAACAAAAATTTGCTATATTGTATGTATATAAGACGGAAATAACACATCTGGGTGCAGTGTCCTCTTGGAGACACCAACATTGATCAATCGCCCTGCTATTTACATCAATTGTACCACTTCGATTTAACATGAACATATGCATCATCGTACGTACCCATGGAATCTAATTGAAATCGTTTTCGAAAAAGTTTTGTTCGCATTATTATACTCAATGTTCCTCTGAGTTGTATTTCAGAAACCAAACAATGGCCGTTAGCCCATAAATAATGCATTCATTAAGAATTTATAATAATTAAAGACTGGAATTTTATGCAATTGCGTGTTCGTACTGAGTATATACACTCATACGAGGGTTTGAAATGTGGGCGATTCAGACCCAACTGATTCCATTGACCAAATTTAATTTTGCATATAATGGCATATTTGAAGGGTTGAGGCATATTTTTTCATAAGTGCATATAATGTGCAAATTTTTTACAATTTTAGTAAATAATTAAATAATTTCTTTTTTTTTTATTTTGGAAATTGTAATTTTTAAATACTGGCGAAAAAAAATTACCTTCAACACAGTATAGAATTTTATCTTTTCTAATTCAATATCGTGTTGATATACTATTATCTGATAAATTAAATTATTTTTAAAGTTACTTCTTAAAGTTGTGAAAAAATTTAGCATTCATTTATTAGCAATATTGCAAATTTTGTTAGATTCTATTTGTTTAAACTTTTTTTAAACATATAATGATGTTTTTTTTTATATTTAAATATGTTGATATACTTAGATGTAGAAAGATTCAACACTCCTAGTTTTGTTATATTTATTTGTTTTATTTGTTCTAATGTGTGTAGCTGTTTAAAATAATATAGATTTATGATGCATATTTGTATCATATTTACCACATTATTAGTGCGTATAATTTCGGTCTCTAATATTGATATATCAAATAGTTAGGTTTAATGTAAGAGAACAAATACCTATACTATTTCTGTCATATAATTTCTAATATTACATACCAGTGTACTATGTTTATTATTATTTTGATTATTATGTTTACTCATTTATAAATACTCGTATCCTTAGTTTAACTTTTGTTAACTGATTTTACATAGCCAGTCTATACATTGTTCATTTGTAAAGTAGGTACATCATGTTTTTGGTATAAATATATATCACTAAATCTTAAAAGTTGTTAGAGATAGAATACCTTATATTATGGAAATAAAAAACAAAATGCTTTGAAGACATTTTGGATATGTTTTATTTTAATAAAAACTTTCTTATTTATTTAAAATACAATATAGGTATATAATCTATACAATTAAGTATAATTAGTGAGTTTGATGAATTTTACAATGACAACTAAACAATACATGAAAAGGAAGGCTCCCAACAGTGTTGTCTGACAAGTTAAATAAAATATTGTTATGCTTTTAGTGAGTCCCTGAGCCATTGCTATTTAATCTTCTAGGAAAAGGAGTGGCAATGGATAGTCTTTTTATTAATGGATCACGATGAGAATGAAGCTTTGAATAAAATTTGATGTAATGAGATTTGGCCAGGTCGTTGAAGGTTGGTAGGTTCAGGGCTTTATGAAGATTTTTGTTGGTTACATATCAAGGGGCCGAGGTTATTAAGTGAAGACAAATAGATTGAAATTCCTGGAGGGTTCTGGTAATTAATGGCTTTGCTAATCCCAAAGTTAGATGTCATTGAGCCACACCATATAGATTATTGATTTATATAATGTGAGTTTATCAGTTAAGGAGAGTTAATTTTAGAAGGGGTCTCAAAAGATGCAGTCTAGAGTTGTTTACAGATTTTCATTTTTATTTTAACTGTGAGTTTTAGTTAAGATATTTATCAGATGTTAACCCTAGCTACTTAACTTTATTTTCTGATGGAATTACTGTGTTATTGAACGTGACAGGTGGGCAATCAGATTTGCATATTTGTTTTTATAGATTTTTATATTCCTCCGATTTGTCCATAAGTTTGTTATATTTAATAAAAACTTACTCTTGTTAAAAAATAAAGATTGTCATTTCTTATGTATGTAAAAAATAACAATTATAATAATAATATGGGATCATCTGTTAGTTACATTGAGTTGGTATTTAAATATAATACATTTAAAAATTGAAATTAAATTTCAACAAAAAAAATAAAAAACAATTATTTTCTATGCCTCAAAAAAATGCATACATCTCTTGCTTTGATACAACTTCACACCTCTGTTTGAAGTCTACATCTCCCTCCCCCATAGTTGGGAAACTATTGTACAGCTGTTATCAAAAACTGAAATGAACCTATAAAATCTAGTATGTTTTTTATTGAGGATGCACGAGAATAAATGAGTTTCAATTCACCATCATATGTGGTATTCTTCTTTAGCATAGAATATACTTAAAAAATTTAAAATAATGTTTTAAAATTTTTATAAAAATATAAATATTGTTGTATACTTGGTAGCATTCAAATGTATTAATACATTTTCTAATATTTTTTTTTTTTTTAGGTTCAATTAGCTACCTTACTGTACCAGAAATTAGAAGTATAGTTTATGATAATATAAGTTCAAAAAATTATAAATACACTGAACATGGCAGAATATTTCATTTTATTTTATATTTGAACACCGAATGGGAAAATTGTAATTGGATTAAAGAAGATACATTGCTAAACCTCAAACAATATATACATGACAAACCCCTCTCTTATAATGTTTACTATATAATTGTTGATATCACAGATTTACAGACATTTATGTTCGAAACTATTATGTGTACTCCTTACAGTTTTTGTAGCGATTTAATTGAAATTAATTTGAATAAAATAAAATTTATGGATGGACTTTCACAACTAGTTTATACTGAAAAGCTAATTGTCGCTTTGATGAAATCTTTTAAACGTACGCCACTAAAATCTGATTTAGAAAGTTCTGCTATCAGCCATTTCAATCAAGCCATGGTAGTATTTGGCAAGGATAATTTACCTCATGATATAAGGAGACTTGATTTTGAAGACGAACAAAAAGAAATAACAAAGTATAATGGATTTCGAGTGAAAAGTATATTTAGCATTTTTGTAGAGTTGGTTAAATTCAAAAGTATTTCTGATACTTACATACTGTATCCGATGTATAAATTAGAATCATTACGTTCATCAGTTCCATTAACAGATAATGAACATATGTTTAAAAAATTGTTTGATATAATTATGTACAAGTGTATGAATTTGAGCAATTTTAGCATTGATACTTGGCTTGCTTGGTATGAAGTGGAAGTTGTTGAAGAAGACACTAATCTACAAGCAACCATTGGACATCTGTGTTATGAATTATGTAGTTTAATGGATAATGGAACTATTACTGATGAACCTTTATTAAAAGAATTCAAGCCAATTCTACGTAATATAGCCATAGAAAAGATTAATTTTAATGATGTTGATACTGATGACATTGATACAATTACTAAACTTGTAGAGAATTCTTCTAAATTTCATCTCAACGGTTGGATGAAAAGAATGTTACAAAATCCAGTTGCTTTTCAATATGACCGTGTTGTTCAAGTAACTTGCAATTACATAGACTGTGTTGATTACAACTGCTTCAAAACTATTCTAGAAAATGCTATAATTTATAGTAGAATTAAAAGGGAAGATGAAGTGCCAGAAGTTTTGTCAAATGCATTATTAAAAGGAATCAAACATTTAGATGTAGAAGATAAATGGTCTATTTTAAAACAAGTTCTCTGGAACCATGCTGATTATGACTTTCATGTATCAAATAATTTTGATGAACAATTACATTATGTTGTCCACAATGAATATAATGACGATGTTGATCAACAAGTAAGTCTTTCAAATTAATTGAAGAAAAGAATAAATACTTTTATTAATATAAAATTTAAATTTAGATTTTGTTATTTTATTAAAATTTCACTATTTATAGGAATTAATGTCCATTTTAATTTGGCTAATAATACAACGACCAAGAAAAATGATGAATTTATTAATAGCACAATATATAACTGGTATTTGTGGTTTAAATGCTAAAGAATGCGATGCTAAGAAATCATGTTTATACCAAGGGTTGGTTAGTGTTCATGTAGACGTGCATCCTTCTATAATTTCTGAAGAATATAGGGATTGGTTGTTTGGATCCAGAAGATTTTCAAATGAAAAACGTCAACGTATTCATCAATGGGTATGTTTATTTTTATGTTTTATCCAGGATAAAAGTGAACCACTCAGCTGACTAAAATTAATTATAGTATCACGTTCTTACCCATTGACACATCTCACCTCAAGGGTATGCAAGATGTATAAACTATTGACTGGTGATTGCTAGCAAACACAGTTGATTAATAACTAATATTCTTATTGTGTGTGATCTAGTGCATTGCTCCTCAAACTAGGAGCTGTGGCTACATGACTGGTGAACTGTGAAATATTTATTTTTTTTTTTAAATATTTTTGGTTATTTAGTTATTATGTCATTTTAGTATATAATTCAGAAAAAATATTAAATTATTTTGAATAAGAAGACCTTGACAGTTTCACATTAAATTTAGAAGGTCCCATGACAAAATAGTTTGATAAACACTGGTCTACTGCATACTTGTCATCTGTCATACACATTTTCTATTTTTCATGGGGTTACATATTTATTGCCTTCTGTACATCTACAGTTATTTCTAACGATTTAGCAGTGATGACAATTGAGCTTAATATTTACTATGTAACTTCTATATTAATAATATAAAACTTGGGTCTAGCAATAATTGTGAGTGTAGTCATACATGTTTGATATATTCAGTTTAATTCATGCTATAACACAATTTAAATGTTTTTTAAAGACTGAAAATTATATATTACCTAATGTAAATAAAAGCAAAAATTTTTTTTTTATTTTTAATATCTATTAGCATACAATATAATACTTATTTGATTTAAGATTAGATTGTGATATGTTTTTAGAATTATTATTAATTATATATGATTTTAAATTCATATATTTATTTATATTTTAAGTATAAATACTATGTGGTAGACCACATATAACATGTAGAAATGTATAGCAGACTGCAAATGATAAGAATATCATAAAACTTAGTTTTTGTCTAAAGGGCTAATGGTATGTAGGTCAGTACATTAGCAAGTGTTCACTCTTATCTTGAATAAAACATAGTTCATAATATATTTAAAAGTACAATAATAATATATTTGTGTTATAAACATTGTTTATACAGGTTATAGAAGTTATCAAGACGCTACATTTAATTAAAGCATCAGCATTTCTTTCAGATATCATAACACCTCTCCTAAACCCTACAAATAATCATAATTATATGTTTTTTTTGATAAATTTAACTAAAGTGAGTATTTATTTTTATTTTTTTTTTGTAATTAAAAATTAATTATTTAAAACACATTATTTTGGTAGTATGTTGTGGAAGAATGTCAAGTTCTATCAGTTTGCTACTTAGACAACTGGGATGAAATAATTATATGTATGGCTAAGCTAATGGAAAATATTCGTTGGAACATTCACAATTATTCAACTGTTAGAGCTGATTTGTGTGATCTAATAATTTTAACTGTACAGCCTATTATGCAAAATGCTTCACAATTTAATACACGTAATTTAGGTAAGTTTTGTATAATATAGTTTATAATATCATAAAGATATTAATTTAATGATTTAAACATTCACATTATTTTATATAATATAAATTATAATGATCTTTTTTTATAGTTAAGTCAAAACAATTGGAAAGTCTTCAACAAGGTTTATCAGATTTACATTTAATGAATCGTTCTCATTTCTCACATATGTGGTTGCCTGATAATATTACAGTAGATGGAATGGATGAACAATTCATTATGACCGTGCATTCAGAGAATTATATTTCATACTCCAATTTAAATAGATCATCAACTCAAAAAGCCCAAGAAGAATTTATTTTTAGCATTGCAACAGTAATTTTCTTTTTAAAAAATTAATTATATTAGTTTTAAACCATTATTGAATAAAATAACTTAAATTTAAAAATCAATCATTTAATTCATTTTTAATAATATATATATTTGTGATAATTAATTTTATAGAATAGTATACAATTATCAAGATTTATGTATTGTAATGCAAAATATCGAACTGATAGTTTTTAAATGCTATATAGCCTCAAATAACTTATCAATATATATCTTTTAAAAATGAGATTATCCTATTTAACTGGTTAAACAAAATATTTTATTATTTAATTAGTTATATTATACTTATTTAAAATTAGGTAAATATTTTTAGTTGCTTGCAAAAAACCATAATTATATAAATATAGATAGTTCTAAGTTTAATTATATACTGTAATCGTTAAGATTAGGATTTGTATGCATTAGTATGTTTTGTTTTTCTTTTGCAACGTCCCTTTACTAATTAGATTACTCAATAAATTGTCTGATATTGATACATAGTATGAACTTTTTTTTAAATGTTTTTGTATATTTTAATTGTAAAGTATGTTACTTAAAGACTGTGTATCATGTTTGTATTATACTCTTAATTTCAATTTCATAAAATTATTAATATTTTTTAACAAAAATGTGTTGAATATAGTAAGCATTTATTTAAAAGCAAAACCAGCAAAAATGGTTAACTTAAAATGTAACTACTTGATTTAATCTATTAAAAAAAATTAAAATGCTTCTCTTCGCTTAATTTAAAAATTATTGTTAAATTGTATATTTTATTTTATTTTTATCATGTTAAAGTTAGCATATTCTTAATAAAATGCATTTTTCACTATTTTGCATTGCATATAAACCCTAGCTTTAACTAATTAATTTCATAAAACTTCTTTATATTTTTTTAGCAACTGTTTATATAAAGTATTTTGCTTTTATATTAATTTGCTTATATTTATATATATTATTCATTATGTGTATTTTTATTAAAGTCTATCATTTTTATTACTATAGTTTTTGCCGAAGTTCACACAATATGAAATTAATTCTTTCGTGACAAATTACTTAAGTTCGGCCAAACCAGAAAACATTGTTGATGCATCATTTTTCTTATTGGACTGTGTGATCAATTCTTTGATGAGAATTATCGTTTACTTGAAAACTGCTATACGAAAGGAACCTTTCAATAACACGTGTGAGCGACACTATTTAAGTCGTGTTATCTTTGAATTTCTTTCAGTTATAAATGTAAGTATTTTTTATTTATTTTATATCTATAATGTGTATAAATGTAATTCATTAGTCCACCTTGTACAATTTGAATAATATTTTGGTATAAAAATAATAATTACTGGACCATTAACATTGTTATACATATTTATTCTTATTAAAAATTGTATATATTTGTTAATTTAACTCAATTAAAATATAAAGGAGTAATAATGTTATAAATTTGTGATATTACAACATCAACAATATCTTGATATTTGATACATTGAGTATTAAAGAATAGGATTATCCCATTACCTTATTTATGGAATTTTTGAATAAATAAATATTAATATACGGAAAAATATTGAAACTAGTTATTTTAATATAATATAGTAATTCAATACTACTATTATTTTTTTCTGTTGTTAAAATTTATTTTGCTCAACAAAGTAATACATTTAATATTTATTATTTAATTTAATACATATGACACTAATATACAATTATAATTTTTATGTGACAATTTTTTCAGTTCATAATATAATTCTTATTATTAAACTAACAAAATATTTTATCTTTAGGTAACAAAAATGAGTTGTATTTATGGAGAAGATGTCGATGTTAGCTTGGTTGTTAACAGTGTGGCTAAAATTATCATGGTTGTAAAACAGCTTGGCGATAAAGATGTAAAATGTTTAGTAACCCTTTTTCGTCGCCTAATTGAAATATCACAAACACGGATGAGTGTAGAAGAAATTTCAAAAATTTTGTCTCTGTTAAGTTCTATAAAAAATGAAATGCATGAAGAATTAATTAAAACTACTATGCAAGGATTGATGAGTAATCTTTTAATCAAAAAATCACATGATCAAGATTAAGATTTGTAAATGTAAATAATAGGTACTTCATTTTTTGTACTCTTTTTAATATAAACATACATTATGAATGAGTTGAAAAATTTAATATTTTAATATTAAATGTTAATTTTCAATTATTCTTACATATATTTATTGTTTCGCAGGTTTATAGTTAATTATTATTATTTTGAATTAATAATTTGTTTTCCTAATTAGTTAGATCTCATTAATAAGATTACTAATAAGGGTTGGCAATGAGTTAGGTTATTATAAATTTAATAACAATAAATGAAAAGTCTCATTACAAAAAATTTCATATTAAGTTGAATATGTTATTATAACAAAATCTTAAAATATTCCTGTCTTATATACTTAGTTAAATATATAATTAAAAATATTGGGTTACAGCTTGTATATGATCATCATTTTTAAATATGTATGAAATTATATTAAAGTAACTCATTCCATTAAATGTTTAAGAATTTTGTTTATTATATGTGTAATATATTTCTATATATACACACTGAAAATTATATTAATTTTAATGTGTTCTGACTGATTATTGTCATTTATACTATTACTTTTTTAATATAAGATTTGTCATATTTTTACGTTTTTATATGTTATTGAATTATTTGGCATTTCATTTATTGTGTTATAAATTTCCTGTGTTAAGTTCCTGTATTATTATCACCAGTTTAAATTTAATAAATTAAATATTATGTATTTTAAATGACTTCTTAAACTATGAAAATTACAGAATAGGAACTGTACAATTGTTTATTAAACACTAGTATATATTATATAAATAGTCCATTGTTTGTTAATTAAATAATATTGTCAATATTTATTTTAATCTATACTTTATTTTTATTTTATAATTAATTATTGTATCAAATTTTGCTAATTAATAATAATGGCCATAGCCTATTACAAAATTAACCAACTTCACATTTATTTTTAATATGATCTTTTGTTCATAGAAATACATTTTATTAATATACTATCAACATTTTGTCGTAGTCATACAAAATTAAGAATTTTATATTTATAATGAATGTTTTTATTATACTTTCAATATAAAAGATAAATAGCAAAAATATTTACACTAAAACATGCTTGCTAGGAAGAAAATCAATTTTAAATTTGTAAAACTACATTATTATATCATAATTTGTTTATAAGCATACTAATTGTATGAGTTGTAAATGTTAATATTCTTGATGATATTACTTTTTTTCTTTTGTATTGCTTATAAGATCACATATATAATTTAGAGTATAATCTATTATAAACAATATGCATCTGTATGCTATTTATTAAGGTAATAATAATTTATTTGAAGCAGAATTTTATAATTCATTATTGTATATCAATCCAGCAAAAAATAAATTAAGTTTAACTTGTATCTATTTACAATCATATGTATCTTAAGTGATAATTCTTAAAGTTTTCATTTGAGCATTAATTACAAAAAATGAAATAAATGATAAAAAGTAATAAATAATATATATTATTAATAACAATTATTTTTCTGTATGCATTAGAATATCAATTCTTGAGTTATTGTGGTATTTAGAATTTTTACTTTTGAACCTTTAAAATTGAAAGTTTAAGCTTTTTAAAACATGATGACAGATAGGAAAAAAATTATACTGTAAAATCATTATGTACATCGCCATACTCAGGACCTAAAAGTATCTTATTTTTTCAAAAATTTACAGCATGTAACTTAATATAAATAAAACAAAAAGTATTATTAAATATTATATAACATTTTTTGTATAATTTTACCTGAGCATGTCGAAATTGATGTGAAATGTTTATTATGCTACTATTATAGAAGATTAAATAAAATTCATTATTTGTTACAACATTTAATATATTGTATAATCAAATTTCCTCTGTATTAGAATTGTTAAGTATAAAATAAAGTGTTTTATCTAACTATTTTAATGTTTTATTTTAAACATCATCATTTTTTAAAGCTTTTTTATGAGTGTGTTTTTAACACATTTTTAAAATAATTGAGTTGATATAAAAATTATGGAATATGTTATACTATGTATTTTTTAAATATATCTAGGAAGTTAGAAATAAATTAATATATTCAGTATGAGGTGTATAATATGTACTGACAAGAATTATATTTAATCAACTTTGACAGTGGTGAATCTTATAAATATAATTCTAAGATATGTAATAAATAATAAGTGCAACTAAAAAATGACTTGACTTACTTTTATAGTGACTAAGCTTGATTTTAATTTTTAAGATAAAAACAACACTGTACTTTTTAATACCAAAACTTTATATTATGTAATATTCAAATAATTTTAACGTATTTTTTATAGTGTGTGTACTGTGGAGAGCATAATTATTACTCTATTTATAATTACAGTATTCACTATCTTTATACTATATCTAAATCATTTACTAACCATTTTTATCGTAGAAAATATTTGTTGTTTACATAGAAATAAATAAAATAAATAGTTTTAATAAATAAAACTGTATTATATGTGACATTAGTCATTTAAAACTTTATTTAATGTTAAATTGTTATTTATCATCTTATGACTCAGTCGATAGAGCAAGTGCATTACCTACAGTGATAATCAGAGCTCAGGACTTAATACATTTGAATACATATAAAAAAAAATACACATTTGTTAACCATTTGTGATATAACTATTTCAAATTTCACAATGCTTATAGCATATTTTAGGGGTTTTTTTTACATGCATAATTAATAATTTATTAATTGTTTTTAATGCATATTTAATAATTATTTTATTTAATTAATAAGAAAAATAAAATGTATTAATTACCCATGTAAAATTTTAATGTTTGATGCATTGTAAAAATATCATTTAGAAAACCTTGTTCATCCTAAATTTTTTTTTTTTATCTATATGACCGAAAAAAGGCCGATAAGTCAATAATCATTAGCATGACGACAATATTTTTATTTAGTTGATTTTTTACAGTATTATTTTGTTTTCCAGTATTCAGTGATCGTTTGACATTTTGCTGTCATCATGTAGTGTATATTACAATATATTACGGTATTTTAGATATAAGATATAAAATTATTTTTTATTTAATTTGTATTTATCTTTTTTAAATTAAAAATTAACACATTTTCATTATTTTAAGTGTATAAAATCTTCCAATTTTTAATTAACAGCCGATTGACGATGAGTGATATAGGTATCTACTTACTGATAATATACAAGTTGTCTCTCGTCTGTATATAAGCAGTGGATGATGATGATGCCCGACAGCAAAATGTATACACTTGTATTTTAGAAGTATCTTGGTTAATGTACGGCGTTTATCCATGTATAAGTCTCTCGTAAAAAATAGCATAATAGTGGTACCAATAGTTACGCTTTAATTTTATTAGTTCTCAAATGTAGGTATTTATAAACAAACGTGAGAAAATAATATAATTTTTTTATCAATATTTATAAAAAACAGATAGGTAAGAGGATTCAGCCTATTTCAATTATTTTTCTGTTATTCGTATTAAAAAAAAAAAAAAAAATTCAAAATTTATAATTTGTATTTTTATTTTGGTATGGCAAATAATTATAATAATAATGATAAATTTAAAAATATTTACTTGAATTTTTTTTTTTTTTAGTGTAGTTACAATAATTTTATATAATATTGAAAACTTGACATACATGAACGAACTAACCAATAAAGCTTATTTTTGATCTTTTAGTATTAAACTTTACTTAGGTTCTAATAAAGTAATAAGTATTTTTATAATGGAGTTGTGAGATGCGTATGCTTCAGGGAAAATACTACAAAAACATTATTGTAGACAGTATACATTTTGCACTGTACAAAATAATATTTTGTATTTGATGGTGTAAACGGAAACAAATTTACTTTTCGTAGAAATAAGGTAATTAGATACCTATTAAATGTATAAAAATAAAATAGTCGGAAGTACAACATATAAGGCGTGTTATTGATTTTTATTTTTTTAATTTATAGACACCAGTTAATTCATAGAATTTGTCGTTTGCGTTTTATTTTTTTGTTACCTATTTTCCTAAAATTTTTTTAGGTAAATATTATTATTACCTACCAATGATATTATTTATATTTCTGCAATTATTATTTTTTATGTTTTGTTTTAAATTTTTGTATTGTTAGCAATTTCCGATTTCAATATTTAATAAGCAAATTGAGTGTATTTGTATATACAGTCGTCACTCGTTAATTCGAACCTCGATGATTCGAAAAACTCCATAAATCGAACTAAACGCTAAGTCCCCTGAGAAAACCTCTATAATTAGAAGAAAATGCATGTATTTCCGGTCCCCTCAATAATTCGAAATGTCTGTCGGTTGGATACACTCTACAATTCGAATTTTTATTCCATGAACCTCTATAATTCGAATTTCCTTAAATGCGATTATATGTAAGTTCATATGTATGTACAATATACATACTTATAAAGATTATGTACAATCTAAAACAATACTAATAATGATGGTGGTTAAATATTATCGTAGTTGATAAACGTTATCGTACCTTACCTACCTAATCTAAACTTTTGTCAGGATTACGTCAATATTTTGAGTAATCTGAAATGAACGAAAAAAGATGCGTTACAATTTTCAATGCTATCAATAAGTTAGACAACGCTATGAACCAAATTGTGGCCACTGGCCTGCAATTTATCACAAAAAACAGATTTCTTTAATATGTAAAATATAATAATAAAATAAATAAATATCAATTAATAATTATAAAATATAATAATATGTAGGTATGTATGTATATTTTGTATAATAAATAGATGTCAAAATAAATGTAATAGGTATGTACACACATACAATAATTTTTCACCTCTCTTTGATTCGAATATTTCGAATTAATTATTTTCCCTCAATTATTCAAACACTCGGTAAATCTAAAACCTCTATAAATCGAAATTTTAACTTGGTCCCCTGAATTTCGAATTATCGAGTGATTACTGTATAAAAAAAAATATCTCTATTACATTACATTTGAAAGTATGCGTTAATTAAAATAGTATCCAATATCATTAATAATTAATGAAATAGGTTATAAGCACAAAAGCGTGTATATAAAAATGTAATAAGCAAACATAAATGTAACATGTTATATTTTATACCTGTCATATTTGAGTATGAACTAGAATTTAATGTAAAAAGATACTTAGTGGGTGATGTCTAATAAAACTTCAAGGGGGAGGAGGTGAAAAATCTACGATCAAATTACCAGCAATATTATGACTCGAAAAATTATTGTTTTTGTGCTCTTACCGAAGACAAATTGTTATACTTCAAAACTTAAAATATTCATTGTATAAAATTATCATTTATTTTTTATATTAATAACATATTAAAAATAATTTAATGAATTCTCGGGGCCTAGGGTGATGAGATAATGGCAATCACACTATATTCACTATTGTTTTAGCTTAAAGGCTGTTACCTGTTACTTATTATAATTTATAACAGGTCTGAAGTTTCCTTTACACTTACAATTATTATTATAATAAGACTTCATAATACATTTTGGTTTACCCACCCAATCAAAAATTTAATTATTTATTATTTAGTCTAAGGTTACTCGGTCAGTTATAATTTATGCAAATATCTGGAATTAATAATTTCGAATTCAAATACGTGTGTACATTTTGTAGTCTCGACTGGCGGGCGGGACAGCCAGACAGACATAAATTATTGGTTTCTGTATTACTATATTATTACTTTATACTATATTATACACAACATGTGAAATGCTCGCAGAGTACTGTAAGCTTCTAGGCAGGAACTAATCGTAAAAACGGAAGTTAGAAAATCTAGAGATCAGATTGGACAGTAGACACCTAAACCAATAAAATCCACCTAAGTACTATGTAGGCGTACAAATATGTATCAATGATCGTTGTAGAAAGTAGAAACGGACGAGCAGAATAATTATTACGGTCGAGTGGCTGCAAGTGTACAGGACGTTTGCCGCAAAATATCATGAATACACCTACATGGACACAAAGTGGCGGAGTTCCCGATGTATTTTTCTCCTTTTTTGCAATATCGTAGATCAGCGGTCGAGTTAAGAGGATAACGCTAATTTCACAAAAAGTAAAAAAAAAAAACCACCCGTTACTCAGCCTCCGTACACAGTTTTTGAGGAACGCTGTCTGTTTTCGCGTCTAGTCCTCGGATATCTTGGTTCGCGTCGCAGTAAATATAATAGTTTAATACTCACGTTTCTACAGATTTGTAGGACGCTACGCAAAACGAGCTCTGTCTTGTATTTTAATGTAAGTCAACAATGACACGGAAAATATGTGCTCGGCTTCGACGCGACGGTTCCGATAATAAATTATTGTACTACGCAGTACGCGGTAATTCATTAACGATGATCGTAGGACAAAACCAAATATAAGACATTTATAATAATAATTATTATTATTGTTATTATTTTTTTTTTTTTTTTTGAATTTCCGATTATTTATCAGACCTATATTTAATTTGATCTACACGGATTACCCGTAGAAAAACCCACGATAAAGACGTGGTCTGCAGTCTACGCTCTGCACAATTGTGTATATAATACGTACAAGGTACAACATGTTGTTATTGTGGATTTGTGGAGTGTACAGGCGTATTTATTCGACAGTCCGTGTTTTTATCTATAAATAAATACGCACTCGTTTGTAATTTTTTCTTTTATTTTTATATCGAATGAAGTAAAAAATATTTTCAT
This sequence comes from Melanaphis sacchari, assembly GCF_002803265.2. Classification (NCBI taxonomy): domain Eukaryota; kingdom Metazoa; phylum Arthropoda; class Insecta; order Hemiptera; family Aphididae; genus Melanaphis; species Melanaphis sacchari. The sequence goes on along the minus strand of NW_020271143.1, from coordinate 99,400 downwards.
TAAAATTAATTTTTTTTCCTTGCAGTAGATTTTATCTTGGTTTTTTTTTTTCGTTTAATAAAATCGTTCTTTTGGTTTTTGTTTTTTCCGGTTACCTCTGACCAATTACTACTTATCTCGTATTTTACTAGTACACAAACACAACTATCTATTGATTAATAATTATTGATTACCTATCTATCGCCCATGTCTATTGAATGGAACGTATATCAGGTACCTTCTATAAAACCTATTACCTACTTAATGAGAATTAGTTTTATAGTTTTATACCTATTATTATTATTATTTACAATATAGTGGTGATGTGTGTTTTTTTTTACTAAAAAAGCAGTGCTCTTTTAACAGTGGTATAAAGACACAAACGTCAAATAAAATCACAATGATAAATAATATAGATGTAAAAAATAATCAAATTTGAAATCTTAACCATTATCATTAACCTAATGTGAACACACACATTTCTATATAGTAAACTATTGAACTCGACTAAACGATATTGACGGTATGGGTAAGGTAATCAAAATTGAAACGATTGTTAACCACTAGAAAATCACGCGATTTGATCTATCTCGGTGCTGGAATATTTTTCAAGAAAACACGTTTCAAGGCGAGCTGTATAGGCGCCTTAAATCTAAAATGTAATTATAGGTAAATAATAACAGTAATACAATTGACTTAATTCTACAATTTTAAACAGTGCACACAGATGTCCGCTAAGCCATTAGCCAAGTATGCTTTTAGCATAAATTAAAAAAAAAAAAAATGTAATCGACACGTGCGTATTGTAAGCATTAAGTAAGTGATTAAATTATTGTAAATTGAGAACTTATACAATCTGTTAATATAAATATTAAATTACAAAAAACATAGGGGAAAATAATTATATTCAGTAGCTTGTAGACGTGAGGAAAGAACCATCCAATAATTGCACTTTAGCGTGAGTTGGTATAACTCTTTAATAAGGTATTATGAGTAGCTTTTGAATTTAGGATTATTAAGATTTTTGAATCTAGAGTATTGTAACTTAGCTGTTTCAATGAGTGAAGGATATGATTTGTATGGGGAAAATAATTAGTTAATTATAATTTAAAAATTAGATTTTCTACATGCATGCGTTAACTTTTATAAAATAACGGAGGATTATTGCTTAATACCCATGGAATCAAACTTCTTTGTTTACTAATTTTAGTATAATTTTTGAGTATTGGTCAATGAATTGCCTAGAGTACAAGACTCGAGTTTTAAAAGACCACATCTCATATTCTAGCACCAGTTTATAAACATTTAGCCTATTTGGTTTAGAAGTAAAAGTTCTTACTTAAAAGTCATTGGCACTCTATATTATTATCAGAGATGGGTGAAATATTATTTTAGGAAAGACGAAATTCACCTTTTTGTTTAAGATAATAGATGAAACTAAAATTATATAGATATTTTTTTTATTTTAACTTGAACAACATTCTGTTTTTATTTAAATGAAAGAAAAAATAAAAATAAAAGACAATTTTATTAATGAATTAACAAAATATTGAACTAATATTGATAATGAACATAAAAATAATTTACATCGCAATTGAGAAACAACATTGTTTATCTATCTTGATTCTTGATAATATTTTATCAGTCCTATTATAGTAGGCAGGTACTGGATACAGTCATGTACAATGTTTTAAATTATACAATAGTATAGATATAACTGTGTACACAAAGTTATATTTTATAATTTTTACTATTTAAGTTATAGATTAAATTTAAAAAATGTTATTCATAAATATAAATAAAGTACATTTTAACATTGATTATAGACATAGTGTTGTCAAGTAAAATCAATTTAATTATATTTAACAATACTCAGTTCTGTAGCCCTTGCTTACATAGGTGGCGACCACGGAGGGTATGTAAAATATGAATTTAATAAATATTCAACTTATATATTTGAATTATATTATTGACTTCTGGTGGTAGAGAATAAATAGTGGTTAATCAATAGTTTTGATAATAAATTATTTTTGAATACATATTGTTCAAATTTAAATCAAGTATAGGTGTCTGAAAATATACGCATTTTAAATAAAAACTAATTAAATTATAAATAAATGTTTAAAAATGATTAGCTTGATGAAATGTCGATTTTTTGTAATGCAACAGTACATATACTTATGAGCATTGTGAAGTTTATTTAAAATAAACTTGCAAAATTTGATTGAACTTTATACATCTTAAGAACAAATTCATGAAAGTCTACCACTTTACATCAAATATATTTTAACATATAGAAATACAATATATAAGGTACCTTCCTTAGGTCTTACAGTTGTATTTAATTGGTAAAACAATAGTAAGAATGAGGTAAAAATATATAAATTTTAAAATAAAACATTAACACTCACGTGTAAAGATCACAACAAAAATGTTTTATAAATATTATTTCAAACAAAAAGTACAAACACATCCATATTAAATAAAATTTTAACTTTTTGTACAGAAAAAAAAAACACGGAATATTATGATAATTTATTTAATAATTTAAAAAGAAAAACACTTCTAATGTAAGATATTTCACTAAAAATTCCTAAAAAAAAAAAATTGAAAATGTCACTTATACAACTTTTAATTATTTACACGTCTTGTAATATAAATTTTAAAATGATTGCTTATAAAATTAAAAGAAATTTATCAGCAGTACACTTAAAGTTGTTTATTTTTAATATTAATGATAAACTTTTTAGCAATTTATCAACATTTTTCAGTAAAATAATCATGGTGTAATAAGCAAATTATGAACACTGACAACAGTATTCATTTTACAATTGGAAATGCCATTAAATGAAGTTCCAAGTTATTCATTAAATAAAAAAAATAAACAATGACAATATTACACATACAAACCAAAAATATGCTTAAAAATAAGTACCAAAATTATTTTATCCAATTTTTTTAGATATATAAATACAATTTAATTTTGTTTAATACTATAAATTATAAGTAATCTTTCAACATAAATTTTGTATAAATTCTACATAAAAAAATGAAGAGTTTTCGTGATGGCCATTTGGCAAAGTACAATTAACATATATAAATTTCCAAATATTTACTACAATCTTTATTTAAAAAAATTATAAATAATTAAAAGGAAAGAAACAAAATAAGAATATGTTAACTACTGAGCACGGTTATAAAATATCAGTAGAAAGTCAATGCAAGTCTAAATGTTCTTCATTATAAAACCTGTAAGAAAACAAAAAAATAATTAATAAAATATAAAAAAAAAAAAAAAAAACACCTATCAATAAATGTTTAATTATATTTAATGTTTAATTGTATTCATAACAATAATTGCATAAGTATACACAGAGTAAAAAATAAAAATTATTTTATTTTTAACTTTTAAACTAATTTCAGTTCCCACTAAGAAAAATATTAGTAACTTTTGTTAAAAAATATAAATAGAAATGAATATACAAAATGAAAGTAAAATACTGTTACAGAAAAAGTAATTTAAAATTAACATTATTATATTATGAATTATTATTTTTTTTAACAACTTGCAGATTAAACAGTAATAAATATAAACATGATTTGTTAATACAATAATACTTTCAAGAAATTGATGATAAAAAGCACAGTTAAACTAAGCAATACATTCTTAGTATGTATTATATTATGATGTCAAATCTAAATAATATACAACTTGTTAAACTTAAGACGTTAAGAGAAAAAACTTGATAGGTAGGTACTCTGTAAAATAATTTATTATATATTTATTAGATGAGCAACAATAATTAAAATATTGACATTGGTTTTTATGCATAATTTATTGTATATAGGATAATATTTATTATTATTATAATTAACAAAAATATTATAATAAAGTTATGGTTGAGGTTGATATATAATAAACCGATAATAATTAATACGGTAAAACCTCTATTAATGGACACCTTTCAATTGTAGACCCTTCCCTATAGTGGATATTTTTAAATTTTCCAGCAAAAATGTATGCACATAAAATGAGTTATAATATAGGAGTTAGTAATGGACACTCCTAATAGTGGACGTGAACACTAAAAACTGATATCAAATTTAAAAATTACCTCTCATAAATAGACACAATACATGTACAATATCAAAAATGTTTAAATAATTTTTTAATTCCCCAAGACTGTTCACTATATAGAGATTTCACTGTAATATAAAATGACACAACATCTTGCAAATATAATATTTTGTTTAGAAAAACTAATATATATAATTTAGGAATTTGATTAAATAATAAGTGATAAACAAAAACAATATGGTAAGAAATTGGATCATATGATCCAAAATGATAATTGTTAAATGATAATTTTAATTATTATTTTTAAATTTACATTAAATACTCTCATATGTTTTTTTTGTTTATCGTCACTTTTTGAGGCAGTAAAAATGCTTAGATTTTAAACTTTCATTTTTTGTATTCAATGATAATCCATTGAAATCAAACACTTACCTTACACTTGATACCTACTAATGTAAAACAAAACATTTATCTTCTTTCTTTTTAAATTTATTTATTATTTTGTATGTGTTCCCTAAGGAACAATAAAAATGCTTAAATTTGCAACTTTAATATTGTTTCGGAAAGTACATCTAGTTGATACTTTGGATGATCAAAAATAAAAAAATATTTAAAAAACTTAATTATTTTTCAGTTATTTGATGGTAAAATTTAGTCGAAGTTATATATTTTTATGTTAATTAAATTGTTGTAGATTAAAAACATTAGTTGTAGAAAATAAGAACTTACACATATGTTATTAATTTTACTATACATAATGACATTTTCATAAGTAAATTAATTGTAAGATACCACCTATTTATAGTTTTATAATGCAAACTTCATATAATAATAAAATATCATGTAAATATATATTACTATAATAATTAAATATTAATAATACAGTAAAACTCGCTTAAGACGTTCTTTAAGGGACTAGCTTTCTAGAACGTTTTAAGCGAGAAAGCGTCTTATGCGGGAATGAAAACATAATGAAGTGATTGATATATGGAATTAATTGTTTTATTATTGTTTATTAAAAAAAATGATCTTTTTATGTTTGCTTACAATTTTAATGAATTTCAACAAGAAAGTTTTCTATTAAGTTAACACCACAACCCAACATTTCTTTGAAATTTTCTACTGAGGATAATATTTTTCGAATTTCAGATAGGTGTTTCAAACCATTTACAAAATCTCATAATATGATAGAGTACAGTAAAACTGTTAAAATAGGTATAGCGATAAAATAAAATGATAAGAACAAGCAAACAAGTAAAATTTCTATTTTTATTTTCACAAAACTACTAAAAATTATCTTGATCTGCTAAACAAAAGAGCGTTTTAACCGATGAGATAGAAAAAACCCAAGCGTCTTAAGCGAGTTTTACTGTATAATAAATGTATTGTTTTTGTAAAAAAATTAATTAAACCTTAATTACTAATAAAATAATAACTTTTTTTTTAAATTTTTTATTAGAAATTTCAACGATCTGTACATTTAATTAGTATAATAAGCTGAAAAGATGGAGAAATGTAAAAAAAAAACCTATATTGACATGAGTACATGAGTGAAGAGACCATCCAGCGACACTTCAGCCAAAATAATAACTAATTCAAATTTAATAAATCCACTAAAAGTAACCCATAAGACACCAATTATAAGGCAAAATAATAACTACCATTTTCCCATCCTATTATTCTTAATGTTATTTAATAAATATAAAAACATAAAAAAAAAAAAAAACCACTTGCAAATTTAAAAACAAAATTGTAAACATTTCTACTTAACTACATTTTGCATTACAACAATAATTGGCCAACATGTAAAATAAGTTTTACTGTTTTTTTTTTTTTTTTTTTAATGTTTATTTATATCTACTACTGATAGTAGAAAAATCAGTAGACAGTACTTATTTAGTCAACATTAATTATATAGCATTGCTTATCTGATTAATATAAATCAATGATGCATAATATATATATACACATAAATATATTTAAGAAAGAAATATTTATCTTTTATTCCTTCCATATAGATACAGAAACAAATAATAAAAGCACTTATAAGAATTAATTATGTCAGAGATCATTATTTTTTTAAACAATACTTACGAATAATGGCAAAAATTAGGACACAACTGTTGATAACTGGTCCACATTTGGTGCATTGTCATCAGCTGATGCACTAATATTATCAACTACATTGTCAGTAGCTTTATCGAGCTCCTTTTCGACTTCTTCAACAATTGGTACGTCATTGTTGGTGGTGATGGCAGTTGTAGTAGTTACAGCTTTTAAATCTGTTTCAACATGGTTAGTGTCATCATTAAGAACTTTAATAGGTTCTATGGCTTCTTTTTCTACGATTGATTGATCACCGTTTGTAGACTTGACTTGCTCATCAGTATCTCCATTTGGTGTTACAATATCATCTTTAGTTGCTACACAAAATCCAATATCATTATTTACGATTTCTTCCACTGACTCAATTTTTTTTTCATTGTTTTCACCATTGCTATTTTCCAAAGCTACTGGTTCTTGTTTAGGCTCATCTTGAGATACATCATTTTTCGGTTTTTCAGTTACTTCAGGATCTTTCATTTTAATAATTTCTTCTGCAATTTCAGGTTTTTTATCTTCAATTTCAACTGACATATTATCTTTTTCTTTTTCATCGTTAGTGACTGTAGGTTTTTCAACAACTTTTTGATTTTTAGAATCTTCAAGTGGTGCATCAGTCTTCTCCTCAACAGTTGGTAAATCTTTTTTTTCTACTTCAGATGGTGGTGACACATTGGTTTCAACATTATCAGCATTTAATGATGACACACCAGATAATTCTTTTTCCGTGTCTATTATTTTACAATCAACTTTAGTTTCGAAACAAGTGGTATCATTAGTTTCCTCTTTTATTTCATTTTCTCCTGGATTATCAACCTTATCAGAAGATGCGTTATCTTCAGTTTTAGTTTTTTTAGCTTCAGGCAATTCAATTGTTTCTTCAGTTGTCTTACGTTTTGATCGTTTTGGTTTTTCAGAAGTCTTTAAGGTTTTTTTTACAATATTTTCTGATTTTGGTGTAGTCACTACGCCCTTTGCAGCTAACCTTGAGCTTCTCCTTCTACCATTACCTTCTTGATCCATTTTGAATGGTGCCTAAAAAATATAAATAAATAATTAAAGAAAAGTAGTAAGTTATAATAAATTAAACATATTATTTTTAAACAGGTATCTAAATTAAATTATAAGAGTAAATATTTTATGTAACATAGGAATGTATATTAAATAATTCATAATATTTATTTTGTAAAACTACAAATAACATCGTTTTTAAATAATAATTAATATTATTTTTATTGTTGCCAAACTATACATCTTAATGATCCAATATCATAATATGATATCAAAGCAATATAATTGAAAATAATAAATAACATAGGTTATGTTTTAGGAAAATTATTCAGTAATTGAATAACAATGAAAAGTAAAACAAAATTTTATACCTAATTAAAAATATATAATTGACCAATTTCACTATTTTCAGGTAAAAATGAAAATAAATATTGTACTTAATACTGTATGTATTGTAGCTTAAGTAATTATGAATGATATATCCTTAGTTATCAAGGAGAAAAAAAAGCTTACAATCTAATATTTTAAAATATTGATAAATAAGAATTTTTAAATTTCTAGGATATCCAATCTTAATTATAAAATTATAAGTCAATTCAATCAGTAAACATTTAAATTTTCTACTAAATACTAACCCAAATATGTGGTGGATATAATAATATTAAAAAAGTATTAAATTAATTAATTAAATGAAAAATTAATTTACACAAAACTATTTTATACCATACTATTAGTAGAATTTAATAATAATTCCAAGTATTTAAATTATAAACGTTATTAAATATTAAATATATTAATACAATTTTCCAATAAACATTAATTTTTATCATTATTTATAATAACAAATTGAAATTCTATAACTTTTAATTGCAATCCACATAAAAAAATATTATTTTTATTAATGAGTTTTCAGGATTATATTTTATTTTTTTTTCAATATAGTACTTACTTCAATAATGAATTAGTACAATGGTGCCTAATAAAAACAATTTCATACAAATATTACTATTTTAATTTGTATTTTTTTTTTATATACTCAGAGAAAATAAAAATTTAATCAAGAAATTACCAATTTTACTTAGAACACGATTATTGTTATATGTATAAGACTATTAATTCTTATAACCTATGAATTAACTCTTACTATGAACAATAACTTTATAATACCAACTATAAGCTATATAAATATTTACTTGGTTCACATAATTATATAAATAGCTCAAAATTAAAAAGATGTAACCGCTTATTTTAAAAATTATAAGATCAAAAACAAAATTCTCAAGATAAAAATATTATTCAATTATCAGTATTCTCGTCAACATTAGATTATTATTGAATAAATTTAGGTTCAGTAAATAAAATGTTGAATGTAATATGGCTTTTAATCTATACTTACCAAAATATAATATATTATGTATAAGAAAAAAAATATTGGTCACTTATGTCATCAAACATAACTTGGATTTTTTTTTTCAATATAGGTAATAATTATATAATATGACCGCCATAAAATTAGTAGGTAAAATAAATTTGTATTAGGAAGTTTAAACGATATGATATAAATATGAAAATATGATGTAAACAAATAAAACTTAATATTAATTAAGTATATCAAATGAAATAAAATTGTATTGTTGTGATAAAATGTGTTTAGATAATTAATAGATTTAAACGATACAATAAAATTTATTAACTGTAGTAATAATATCATAAAGGATATAATTAAAATATTTAAGAATTTTTGCTTGAACAAATTATGTATGTGTTGATCAGAAAATATAGAAACTAAAAAGTCAATATTAAATGTGAAAAATTGAATTTTCATGTCAAATTTATCTATCTATAAGTTGAAGTCATTATCTGGTACCAACTGCCTATTGCGATTCCCTAACTTGAATATATGACAGATTAGATAAAGTATAAAATGTCCTGACTATGAGATAAATGATAGAATTCTACTTCTATAGAAAATAATGTATATTTACCCAAATGGCAAATACTAATAATAAATATACAATACACATTTTTACTAATACAGTAGAACTTCGATTAACCGTCACTGTCAGGACCGGGGCTATGACGGTTAACGGAAATTTTGCAAAAAAAAAAAAACGTGTACATACATATACACACATTTATTATATTTTTACGTGTGTGTACACGACACATAAACTACGAAAACACTAATACACACGGTACACACTTACACGTAGGCTGTACGTCGGTCACTGATTAAATTACAATACATACACACATAAATTTATAGTTCGTTTATCATGTTTATCGTTCATATTGGATATGTACATATTACAAACTATTTTTATACACTTTATAGTTACTGTGTTGGGCACCACGACGAGTTTATCACAATCGTCTAATCGCCTAATTATTTTTTTTTTCGGCGATGACCGATGACGGATAACAGAGAGTGACGGTTAATCGAAGTTCTACTGTAATTAAACATTTTTATTTCAAATTTTATTAATGTCTTAAATTCTCTCGGTAACTCGAAGTTTCGATATGTCAAATTTATTTTCAGTTTTTTGATACTTTAAGATACCGAGGTTTCACTGTATTTTAAAACTAATATAAAATTATAGTTAATTTATCGACAAAATATTAAGATTAATCAAATCACCATTCTGGTGCTTACATCCTTTTATTTGGAGCTGTCAATAAATTAAATGTAATTTTCAATTAATAATGGCATTTTGAAGAGGCATCTTTTTAAAGAAAAAAATTGTCTTAAAATACTTTAGAACCAATTATATTAATTTAAATTGTATACCTAATGTAATATAATTTATTCCAATAAATGGTGGACATACTCAACTTTAAATTAATATTGATTTGTTTATAGAACAGTTTATCGTTCGATGTATTTTCTGAAACGACAAAAACAAGACATGTCAAAACTAAGTATCTACCTATATAACATAAAAACACCTGGCTTAACGTATCAATTTAGCTGTGTTATCAATATCACCAATTTAATCATTATACCTACTAAGTTTATACCAAAAAATATTAATGCATACTTATTTGTAAAAATATTAATTTTAGGATTATATTAAGAGGTTTAAAATATAATACAAAAAATTTAATTTTTGTATGATTTGAAATAACTTTAAAATGTGTAAGGTGAATAAAATAATGATCAGTCAACTATTTTTTAAATATATTTAGTAGGCACCTACATACCCAATTTATAAATAAATTTTGAACAAGTCTTACATATTAAATAGTATAATTAGATTAAATCTTACATAACCTACCAGAGTAAGCCCATTGTTTTTATTGTCGCCTAATATACACTTTTAATCAGGTAAATTAAAATACTAAAAGCAATCAAATTTTTAAAATCTATTAAAAGAAGTATTTAAGAATTTTGATGAAATAAGTAATTAATAATATTCTAGTAGATTTCAATTTCAAAATATAAAATAGATAATTTAAATTAATAAAAAATAAAAATATTTAACTTAAAAGATAATTATATTGTATATTATTTCTGGCAAACTGAAGACATTTTCAGAAATAAATAACTTAACTAAAATTGTTCAAGAAAAATAATAAAAAATTGAAACAGGTAACGGTTGATACAAATACAAAACAGTATTCTTAAAACTAAAACATCCATAATATATACACCTAGGTGCTAAACAATAAGCATAGAAGTTAGCCGGGTTAACAAGTACGTCGTTTATCATGTCATGTGCTATACAATTATGGTAGGTCATTAACCATGATCTACCAGCAAATTTCCAGAGTTTAATAGATCTTAACTAATTGGAAATAACACGACTAACGATGTAGCTGTAAACCCAACTTAAATTTCACAAAAATACAGTTTATATTCAATATAACAAATATGACAGTAAAAAATACCTTCAACTATCTACTAAATACCTATGCAAAACATAATGCCAGTGAAATAATAATCAACTAACAGACAATCAATTGTCTAATAATCTACCAATAAAAGGTGCAAAGCATAAAATCACATAAACTCGTGATAATTGTTTATAAAACAGTCGTATTTTAACGGTAACTGGTGCTCATGTTGATGGCCATACGCATGGTCAGTACATGATCACAACAGACAATAGTCAAACCATTTTTCGAAAATCACTCAACTCGCTTACTCGCCGCCACCTGTCAACAGACAAGAGTCGTACGAGTACAACAACGCGCGCGTACCACCACCCCACCTCTCCTTGGTCACACCAACAACAAAATACAAGACAAGTTTGAGAGTTGAGACCATCACTTGCTAGGAACGAGAATTAACATCACAAAAATATTGTACCGGACGCCGTGTCTACTAAATCGATTTTCGACTGGACGACGCTGTTTGTACGACAATGACCACGGCGGCGGCGGCGGCGTTACCCCCCGCACCGTCGGGTAATGATCGCGGCAAGAAGACCGTACCCAATGAATTTTTACGTACGGAAATCGCATAGAAATAATCCAAAAACATACTTACGTAGAAAGTCGACGAACGATATTATCTGTACGATATAGTAACGACTGCGCCGACGATGAAGTCTGGATGGGCACGCGTAAAATTGCAACCTGTCGGCGACGGGACTCTTTCTCATCCACAATTGACCGTTTCGGCGGTAATCGTGTCCGCTATAGCTGTGACAACGCTACTGCTACGGTTACTTCCTACTACTACTATAACCGTAAAACGGGTAGGGGGGGAAGGACGACGACAATTTTCGGTCGCGTACAACACGTGCGATACGGACGGTTAATACTGAGAGCCCGGCGAATAGCAAACGACGACGTGCAGACGATCAAACGACAATAACTGGAGAGTGAAAAAAAATAAATACCAATGCGGTTGGCGATCGCCGAAAAGACGACCGGAATAGTACGTTAGCGATTTACACTTAACGGACTGCTGCTAGGACGCGACAGAACATGGATTAAACGAGTCACACGAGGAACCGCTTGGAATTGATAGTAAAACACTGAACAGTGAACAAAACGCATACGGCTCACGCAGCACGCACACACACACACACACACACACACACACACACACACACACG
>NW_020271143.1:13115-82548 GCF_002803265.2 Melanaphis sacchari | reverse complement strand
CAAGCGTAGTTACGTATTGCTAAAACTGAACAGTGAACAAAGCACATACGGCTCCGCAGCACGCAACACGACATCACACGCAGGCACAAACGCTATGCGCGCACTCTCGGACGGGTCGCGCACGCGTAGTCGTACGCGCCATACACGAGCGGCACACGCGCGCAATCGTAACGCGCGCTCTGGCACGCACACGCACCGTCTCACTGTCACCCCGGCAGGCGACGGGGAGGTGTACACGCACCACGGTTCTTTGCTCGACGGTGACGGTTTTTTTCCATACAGCAATACGGTCTTCGTATATTTTACCAGCCGCCGCCGCCGCCGCCTGCGGTCGTTTGGCGCTGGTGAATTCAGGTTGGCTGGCCGGTCATTGCCTTGATCAGTGCGTCCAACGTTTCCGCGGAAACTTCTCCTCCACCTTATCTGGTCTCCGACTGCGTATATTTTTTTTCGTCCGTGTCGACTTTGGACTTGTACCATTAAACACTAAACACGCGTAATGTGTTTTAAAGCATTATATAGCTATGATGACTTACAATAGTTCCATATCGCGTGGATACGCGTGTTTAATGCCTTCTAATCTATATCAGATACGCTTATTGTTTATTGCTCGTTTGCTCGTGCAGCTGTGTATTATTTTATATTTTGGACTTTGCACCGTACTCTGTTGTAGCTGACAACTGTTGGCTGTTGCTGCGATGTAGTCGTATCGTTATTAATTAATACTGTATAACGTGAAACGTTCGTTCGTATTTTACGAATTGTTCGTGGAGAGTGTACTTATCCAACTCGGTTTCGTTTGTCATAGTCACCACCCGAGTCTCGTCGATAATAGATGCTCATAAATTATAATATTTAAATATAACTTATTAACCGAATGCCAAGTGCCTACACCTTTATCAAGTGTTGTTCGCACGGTGAATATTATTTTAATTTATGGCTCGTCAGAACCTGTTATAACACTAGTTAAGACGATTAGAAAATTTGATCGTTTCGAACGGTCGACGTAAAATTGAAAGATATGAGCGTCTTCTGTTTATATGTTTATATCGCGGGCTCGAGTTCCTAAAATGTCTTACTGTACATTAATGTTTGGCGGCAATGCTAGAAACGGAGCACTTCAACTACTTTTATTTTTTTTACTATTATTTTATGAACACTCCAATTATAAATATTCTATTTTTATAATTATATTCATTAAAACGGATAGAATTAGGGGAAAACGTCTTTTGAATAAATATTTTATAACACACAATATAGACTCTTATTTATTTTTCCAATTTAAGTATTTTATATAGGTACAACTTATTTCCAGTCACATTGTCAATTATTGCGTTGTATAGATAATTTTCACTTTTCAGATAGATGCCAATTTAATTTCATTAGTATCGTGTATAATAATAAAATATTCAATAATTTTGTGTTAGGAATATTTTACCTTTTTTGGTTTTACCTATTTCCATAGTTGCCCGTGTTAGTTCGTATGATCATAATATATACAAAAGGTGTATCATAATTAGGTACTATAAATGCCATTTATAAAACAAGCCAAAAATCACAATTTATTGTTTTTGTAAATCAATATCGGTATTTCGGATTCGCTATCATATAATGCTTATAGGAAATGTAATAAATAATATTCATTAATTCATTCTTTTTTAATTTTATTTCATATTATACTGTTATACATGAACATAATATAAGCTATTTATATAATTGTTCAGTGTGCGAGTATAGTAAAAATATATCCACGTACAGTGTACACCAAAATCATTACATTTCAGGAAACAAAAAAGGCGTCTTATTTCTGTTTTGAAATTTGACCATAATAGATTATTTTATTTTTCGTAGTTTAATCATTTAAAATTTGGTCATAAAACTATGTAAAACATTATTTTTTACAAGATTCATAAAATGTTTAACAAAAAAAAAAAAAAAATGGCCAAAATTAACTTTTTCCTTTTTACTTATAAACTGTCTAACTGCAGAATAACGACAAAAATATTATAAATATCTTAAGTAACCAACCACCCTATGACCTTATGTTCTATTATCATGTATTTAACTATGTATATTTGAATATAATATGATTTTTTGCTTGTTGGTAGTGAAATAATGAGATTGGATCGATTTTGAATGAACTGTATGCTTATTAATTATACATTTTTTAATAATTTCAATCAAAAGGCATTTATATATTTGAGTTTTACACATTTTATGTGTGCAATAATTTTTATGTAGATACAACATGTATAATATATGTTGTATCTACATGGAAAAATATCAATAGGAAAAGGTAATAAAGAATTATTTTTAAAATTAAATATGTCGGAATATTATATACTTAGTTTAATATTTGGTCAGTTAGAAGTTATTTTGTTTAATGCACAACTTAAACTATTCCCAATTTCTTAAATACTTTTCTCGTTTTAAAGGAGTTTGATATAGGCAATTTCTACGAAGTTAAAGAAAAACTTAAATATTAAATTATAATAAACAAATAATTCAAAGTAATTAAACTACACCAGTACCTATGTATTATTATTGATTATTGCGTATGAATTAAATTATATGAACAAACTATTTAGCATTGGAAAAGTTTTAGTTATAGATATGAAATCAAATTATTTTCTCCGCCTAAGATTTAGTTTACTGCAATAAATCAATCTTACAAAAAAAGTTATTTCAAATTTAAAGAAAAAAGTTTTTTTTTAGCTTTAGTATAATAATAAAGACGAACTTATTAGATTGTTAATAAAAGAATATGACGTGTGAATACGTCTACTGTCACGAGAATTAATAATATTTTTTTATCATTCCAACCTAGACTTTTTTTGTAAGCTGTGTATCTTGTGGAAATCTATAATATAAAGTTAACGTATATATTTTATCATCAGTCATCAATTAATACCAAACAATAATGTCAAAATATTCTTCACACGTGCAAATTGGTTTTAATTTTTATATTTTTGTTAACAAACTATTACATTCTGTGTCTTTTCATTTCATCAAACTTTAAGAATTGCGACCTTTTATTTTTTTTCATTAGTATTTTATTTTCAGTTAAAATTAATTACGTTTATGAGAGCTTACGTGCTTAGGATTTAAAATGTTTTTGTAGAAACATAATTGGTGTCCGTGAGTCATAAATAGTAGTATTTATTGTATAGCTATAAAGCAGGTACTAAAAACTTTATTGATTACATTATATTATGGTTTTTGTTGGAGTAATTTTTCTGGTTTGTCCATATAAATTGAGCTTAAGTTATAGTTATTTAAGTGAAGAGAAAGGTTATTAGACAAGAAACTTTAAATGTTTCTAATACAATATTCACCGTAAGCTACACAGCCTGTAATTTCTAAAATGTCTACTTTTTTTTTACACATTTACGAGTATATGTATTAAAGGTGTAGTGGTGTAAACATGTCAATATTATATATTTATATTAATATAATATTGCTTACACTTCTTTTGATTTACAAGTATCCTTGTATAAATTATAAATTATAATAAATGAAATAACTATTGAATTATATTGAAATTAACAGACAATTATGGTTCAAACCAATACATTTTTACCACAGCATCATTATATAATATTATTACATGATACAGAGTCATGTTTTTTTTTTTTATTTAAATGCATCTGAAAGTAGTTAAACAATTGGATTACTTGAAGTACCCACATGGCATGTTGATAAATAAATGAAATATATATACACAAGTATATACATTATGTTCGTATATTTATGAAAATAATTTTGGTAATTATCATCATAGAATAATATAATAAAATTATCTTCTGAATTTTTTTTTAGTTATCAATTTTTAGAAAGTTGTCTTAAAACGAATAATTTTTATATGTACTCACTTTAAGGGTATGTATAAAAAAACATCATATTAATTCAATTTTATCACAATCTGTTTCAAAACTTATAATTATTGTTAGTTCACAAATAATTTTATTATTGGACGACTTATCAACCATTAATAAAACAGTTTTAATTTTTTAATTAATTTGAGCAATGAGTTTAAAGAACAGTGTTAATACAATTTAATATTTTAATACCTATATTTTTACTTAAGTAAATTGACCTGTCTCTTTGTTTTTCCACGCTCCATCTATTCAAGTAAAGTTTAATTTTTTTAGCACTACTTTATTTAATAATGGTTCATATTTAGTAGTATGAGGAATTTCTTTTTTCGTTAAAAAATAAAATCTACGCACAAAAATAGAAAAATTAATTGTATTTTATATTTTTTCTGAGTTACTTTGTTGAATTATTTGTGTATGTATAGCCGTATAGGTTTATTTTTTCCTTGTAAAAAAAATCATTCAAAGCTACAGCCTAAGAGCAATTTTCTGAACTAGCGTGTTTTGAGAAGTAACCAGTTTCATCAGTAAATTTTTGATAATTTATAAAAGTAGTAAATATAAAAATACCGTGTAATTTTTGTAAAGCACTTTGATTATTACTAAGAAATTTTTTACATACTTAACAAAAAGTCCCACCTTTTTCAGTATATTAAAATATGACCAATTAACAATTTTTCCTAATTTTTTTTAAGAGAATAAGTTTTTAATACTTTATGAATGTTACAAACCTAATATAGAATTATTTTTAGGTTTTAATATAATGGCAATTAACTTTTAATTTTATTACGGACCAAAAAACACAAAAACATGACCAAATCAATATAAATTAACCAAACAATTTAACGTAGTCGTAAGCGCGTAAACCACTACATTGACAGACAATAGTACGTTTTAAAAATTATCTACAATTCATACATGTAATATTGTGATAAGGTACCTAAAATCGACCATGTCGATGTACAATGAAATAAAATGAATTACGATTATTATCGGTACATATTGACTGAGTATGACATATGAAAAGGCAATATCCAACAAGCTGTTATACTAATTTTATTTTATTATCAACCGTGATGTACAAGATTACTTTGCAAAATCGGCCAATAACTTATTTCACATATCGCATCACATACAATTGATGTATTAATGTCATACAGTTTTTCGGGGTGGGGGGGGGGGGGATTTAAATTCTTTTCCGAGGAGTAATATTTCCCTCTCTTCAGTCAACTCTCCGAAATAAACACTACATTGATTGCTATCTATATAATTTGATATTCTTTTATAACTGTTCTATAACATAAACCATTAGAACTTCTACTTTATCTTGTCTCATCAACGAATTGACTGAATCAGTTTTATTGCTCAATGTATAATATAGATTCATATAAAGCGCAATAACAAGTACCTACTCTAAGATTTAATTTTTAGATGCATACTTTTTTTTGATTTAAGTCTAAGAGCAATCTTTTAGTTTTTACTCGTCATATGCTTAGTAATTAATAGTTTTATAATAATATTATAATATATTTTATCAGACTATACATAGTCGTGGTGTTAACATAATAAATTATTTTATACAGATTAAAATGTTATCGGAAATTAAAAATGATTACTTATTTCGTGAATATAATGATAAGAAATATTGAGAAAAAATAAACGATAAGAAAATACTATTATATTCACTAAGAAAAAAAAAGTACTGGATTGATAAATTATAAGTTTACAATAAATAAACATGTACAATATTGCTTAAATCTATATAAACATAATATAACATAGCCGTAGTGTTTTTCGAATATTTAACCACACTGATAATTAATAATTAACATTCAACATTAAATTATAATATACTTCATACGAAAAAATTATATTTTTTCTAGCTTAAGTGGTTCGTATATAATTTTATAATCAATAAAAATACCTGAACAATACAAAATGAAATAACAATCAAAAATCAGTATTGAAGATGATTATTTTACATTATTTATAACTGCTTTTTTTATCACATATATTACGTTAACACAAAAAATGTCTTCATAAAATAAATAAACGTATTTATACAAAATTCGCTACATTTTAAACGCGCGCAGAATTCTTCTAGTTGAAATTTTTTTCATAAAAACAAAAATAAAATTGTATAGCTTATGATGTGATAAAGGTATAATAAGTACATTAGACAAATTACATTAAATATTAAAATAAGTAATAAGCTAATGACTTTAAGTACTAGGTATTGAAACATATGCCAGTCAAATAGAAAAACGTGTGATTAGCTCGAGTCCACACGTGAAACTTTATATCTCTACACCACAATACAGTTTATTATTATCTATACACCTCCCAATTCCCCCATTAAATATACAATATACACAAAATGTACATTCGGCGGGGAAATAGCCACGTGCGCATATAGTAGGTATATATACGCACACACGTTACGACATTAAATTACCTACAGTACCTACTTAAAATAATACATTATGATGCATCGAAGGGTCAATATCATAAAAACCCGAAAAGGGAGACTTATTTGCTGATTCTAGTTACACATATGTCATATATGTTTCTGTGCAAACAATGTGTAAACACAGCAGGGGGAATTGTCCGCGATAACTAAAGCGTCAAAAGTTGTATGTCATAAACACCAAACATTGAAACATTTTTTGTCTATCTATTTTTTTTTTAAATATTGTTTTTTGTGTTCAACAATATTTTTATTCAAAAAAAACATACTATGGGTTTATTAAATTAGTATTAATTATATTAATACTTTTGTATTTGACTGTATTTTAAATATTTTTTACTTGTAATTAAAACGAACTTGTGACGATGTCTCACACATAATGTATAATAAATAATTATTGCTGTAGTCCGTAAATAATAAGTAACTATTATACATTCTCGACAAATTTTGTGCTCAGACATAATCGGAAAAGATATATTATCAAACGTATAAATCGCATTTTGTTATGTACCTATACTTTTACATAGATTACTGGGAAGTTGGAACAGCAATATTCTTAGCAATTATAGAGCTGACTAATCGACTAAACGCCGATTCATCCACGTCTCATACACGACACACAGCTATCCATTTATCAAGCATTGTATTTATTTTATTATCAAAGAAAACTTGTAGGTACAATGTGTAAAATGCAATTTTTCAAATATTTAGTCATTTAAGTATATTAAGTTAAAAAAATAATGTCGATGAGTGTATGACAAAGAGATACATCGTTTTGTTCTTTTAGATTTGTTGCCAACTGATAATTATTACCGATAATAATGATTCAAATAATCAAATATATCAGCAAAAATGATTTATTGTATTTGATATCAACTACATTTTGATATTAAAATATTGATAAACAGACTGATAGTTTTCAGAATGATAAAAATTAATAATTATTGTGATTCACGACAAATGTTTATGAATTCAAAGAATTAGTGCTACGGCACTACGTTGATGGACAAATGATAATATTATTATTATTATTATGGATGGATAATCGTATTATATTATATTTACAATATAATATATTCACAATACACATACTATAATTATTTAATAAAAAATCATTTAAAAAAAATATTAGTTAAAATGTTTACTTTTTAAAACTTGAAAAGTACATTTTCAAAAGATTTTCCAATCAATAACCATCATGGTATAATTGATAATATTATATACTAAAGTTATGTGGTTTAGTTTAGCGAATTCTCAAAGACAAATAATTTTTAGGATTGGCAAGTGGTGATATTTTATGTAGAAAGATGGTACACTATGACTTATTACGAGTAGATAATAGAAATATCATAGCTTAGAATATTTTTAATATGTATTGCATAATATTACACTTTTACAGTTTGTACTCAATTCTAAATGTCTAAAAATGATTTAATACTTACCTAACCATTTTATATTTATGTATTACAATTGTATTTAAATATTAGATAAATACCCAGTAATACAATAATATTCTTTTGACAGTTAAACTTTTTTTTAATAATATAATTTTGTGAATGACCATATTGGTGGAAAAACTTATGTTTTCTATAAATATATAATTTATTATAATATCAAGCATCAAATATACGAGTAGATAATGGTATGTATACTGACTATGCAACTATAGATGTATAATTTAGGTTTAGGTACCTAAATTATTACTAAATTAAATTAGTTTTTGATCTGATAAACATAAATTAATTATATTTCTTTTGCCATGGCCACAGAGCTTAATAATATTAATTCAATAAAAATGTATATAAACATGTTATTTTACCTTGTCTCGTCCTTAAGTTATAAACGACATAAACACAATAAATTCATAAAAGTATAATAAGTTTAGCATGGTTATAGGTAGGTACTAGGTATACTCGTAGTTGTAATTTCTGAATATGTATATAATATATTTTGAATAATATGTGATATGTTACAAGCATATTGTAGGTTATAATTGTTAAAGAATGGGAATCATACTTAATTTATTAAATATATTATTTGATTAGAGTATTCAATATTTTTAAAGAATTACTTGAAATTATTACCTACTTAATAGTTATCATTTTACTAAATGAGCCGATAAATTTGAAATTTTATGAAAAAAAAACTATTTGCTTTCGATTTTAGCTTTTTTATAATGAAAATAATACTTATCAATGAATCACTTCTTAAAAAATTAAAATTAAAATATATAGATATTGATAATATAATAAATATATTATGTATATCTGTGTATATAACTTTTATCCCATTGGAATTTTTTAAGACATCACAGAATTATAATACATTATTATTTACAATTTATCTTTCCTTTTTTAATGTAATTACTCATTTCTATTCCAGGTTATTATTATTTTATGTTTAGCTGTTAAATTAACTCTAAATTTAAATATTTTTTGTTGATAATTATTTCACGTATTATAATTTATTACGAGTATTTTCATTTTTTTTTTTCGTCCATGTGTAACTTTAATATTTATGTTTACTTATTATTCAATATACATCACAGTGAAACACCGATTATTTTTAACAATATAAACCCAAACAGTAACCACCTGTATATTTGGTATGTAGAAATATTATTTGAAATTGAATTCCATACTTACAGAATTCTTGAAATAAGTGTTAATGCATTAAAAAAAAAAAAAAATATTATTGGTTTATACGAAAATATTGCGAGACTATACAAACAAATAACTATCGGTGTATGTATGGTATTTATATTAAATTACAAGGGGCCTCTCTGAAAATTGTTTTAACAATAAACAAATAGTAAATTGAGCAAACACTAAACATAGTTCTGTTATTATAATTTTAAGTACGGTCATTTTTTACACAAGTTATTTTTTAAACGTAGGTTATAGTAGTTATTCAAGCACACATACCGGTTAAAAAAAAAAAAAAAGAAGTATTTATAGTAATTAAATTACTTTGATGAAAAATAAAATAATTCAGTTTAAAATAACTAAAAGGCTAATTACTATTACTATACAACATTTGGATCTTTAGTTTTTTTTGACACTACTGTATAATAAATAAATTTAAACATTTGTGTTTTCATTATAAACACAAAACTATACTGTGATAATGTATATTTTATCGTCCTTTTCACACCATAAATAGTTTACTATAGTGTTTTAAAACTTGCAATATATATTAAAATGTTTCCAGTTATTCGGTATAATTGAAACCATCCTTATTAACATTATCGTACGTATTGTAAAATGTACGATAATGATAATTGCAGTTTTGAGTGTAATGAGTGTATTTGGTTAAGAAGAAATATAATATTATATCTATACTACACGAATGCATTATTTGTAATAGTTGTCAAATGTAATTGTACGCGAAATTAATAAATGGATTAAAAATGTATTTTAAACTTGAAACTAATTTAGATAAACAAAAATCTATTTAAAATGGACAGAGGCTTAATAACGACTCATTTCTACATTTATATTAAGTATTTATAATAAATCTAAGATGATTTATTTTTCTGGAGGTTAAGTGAAGCTTACAAATATTATTAAAGTCTTTGCATATGAGTCTTTTTATTTCGTAGGTAATTATTATAGTTGTATATAACTTATAGATACATATTATATAGCCGGATCAGTCGCAGTTTTTTCCACTGAGCACATTTATCAACGTGAGACTATGACCAGAGCGCAAGATTAAATTTTAAAGCCATTCAAACTCCAAAGTCATTTACATTTGAATTTGTGATTAACTATAAACTTTGCTAGGAAAATCTGAAGCAACAATAATAATAAGAACAGAGAGTTCTGACACTAGTTTTTAATTTTTAACCATGTAGTGATTTAAAAAAAAGATATGTATAAAATTTCATTATTATTTTACTGAACCAAATCACAAATTGAATTCGCACGCACAATATAAAAAAATAGACCTATTTTGATTGCAACGTACCTATCAATCTATAAAAGATGGGAGTATACGATTAGGATCATAAAAATAAAATATAATGTTTCTAAAGTCTTCTTGAGATTATATGAGCTCTATATGAGTTGCGAACAAATCTAATTTATAACATTTATTACTATACCCTTACTCTATATTAGCAAGTACTGAAGTACTTATACATTATTTTGGGATACATTTTTGGTTACTACATGCTACATTTTTGATTGTCTGCGCATAACGAACATAGCGAAAACGGATTCCAGTTAGTTGGAGTATGGCTAATGGCTATTGAATAAGTCAGATATTTCGCGTTCAGCTATAGTTATAATATAATATAATTATGTCTTAACTACACTATTATAGGTGCACGAGGGTCGGCGGTTAGCGTTGTCATTAGATCGAACAATTTTTATAAAAACTATGATAACCATAATAACTAGATAGTGGGCAGTGGGTACCTATACAAAGCGATTATTTGAAATTGTTAGATTAATTATTATTTATTATATAACAGACAAACGTACCTATAAATAATAAATTGTTAAGTAACAATAATACAGATGTCGACAAAAGATTATATACATAAAATATGGCGTTCACGTGTAAACATGACGATAGTAAAGGTACTGATACGCAACTGGATAATAACATATTTTATTGTTTGTATTAAGAACGTTAAAAAAACATTGTACTTATTTAAGTATTCAACTGTTGTGCATATTATCGTATTACAACTTACAAGTATTATTAATATTGTAATAAAATATCATTATTTAATGAAAACGTGCTCGTTGCGCCGAATCTATGTAATAAAAAAATAAATATATTTATATCTATTTTAGAACATATGCAATTAATCGATTTTACGTGTTGACATAATACTAAAATATTCATACGAGTTCGTTTCAAGTCGGATGAACTTATCTGTTTGCAGTGTTTTTTAGACCGTGTTATTTTTTTTGTTTACACACCAATTGCTTCCAAAAATTTAAACGACTACACGAATCAATTGCGTTCGAATTGTAAATTTTATTTTTATAAACAATACATTGCTTCTATCTCAATCCCAATTCAATGTGGAAAATTTAAAAACAGATTGTATTTTAGTTATTCGTGTTGTTGTTAACGACGTAAATGTTTTATCAAAAGTGATTCCGACAATGATAACCTTAACTGTGATAATATTCATCATCAGGTCAACTATAATTCAAAAACTGCCAAAAAATTTACACAATTAGCATAATTTCGTGTTGAAAAAAGATGTATGAACTAAACAAGATGAACGTTTTATAATAGTTAACGAAAAAAATAAATAATTTATACAAAATGGGAAGGAAAATAATGTTTTCAAGTTGGACGCAATTCGTGTAGTACCTATAGTTAAAATATTGACGGGTTGCAATTTATGCGCTAATAGTTTACAATTTAATGTATAACAATTAACAATATATTTTATGAGTTATCCGGTTATTTTAAAAATTATCATACAAGCATATAGCAATATAATATTTGGTTCCTATGTAATATTATTATTTATTATACCATAAAAGTTATACGATTACTATTCAAAATTCAAAAGTAATACCTAATTATTATTAAGTATAATTACTTCCATAGGTAGGTAGTAAAGATAGTTAAGACTTAAAGTAATTACGCATTTCATACACTATGACAGTTAATCATAACATTAACTATTCAATGAATAAAAATACTTAAAACAAGTAGTCATTAAAATAATGTAAGTAAATATGATAATGTAAAATAAATCGCATCTTCAATGCTTTTTAATTATTTCTATATAAATATTTATACAGATAAAAATATACATGTTATTAAATTGATATTTTATTAGGTTTATATTATTTAGCTATTTTTAATTGAATATACAAACTACTAAAAGTTATACAAAATAATATAATATTTAAGATGTTTATTTATGAAATAGGTGAAATAGTATTTATTTTAATATTATTAATTATTAGTATTAATTGTAGAGAAACTATTTAAATAATATTTGTACAATAGATTATTATAATATATTTATATATTAGCATTTCTATTAGATATTTTCATAAAAATTAATAGTACATAATGTATAAGATAATAATATCAATTAGAAATTGATATTTAAACATTAAAATATATATAACAATAGAATATTACTATATATTGTAAATATATACATATAGTTAATATAATTTGTAAGAGTCGTGATGATTTTTTCTTACATATTTTCAAGCACTATATTTATTAAAAGTAATTATTTTTAATTTTATCTTATATTTTAATCTTTGATTGTAAATATTAATGAGACAGGTACGTATATTATACAACTCTATATTGGCTAACTAATTAGATACCTACATGATGATATGTTAACAAAAGTAAATCGCTCTTAAAGCCAGAAAAACTGATTCAATAAATTTGTCTTATGTAATATGTACATTTCCTAGTAAATCTATTATATTTTACAGATATACCTAATTGTACATGCCTGTATTTTCTCGTGGTGTTTCGATAATGAGTTATAGATGTCTCAAAGAGTATCAATGACAGTGACTTCAAGATGAAACTTCAGTACACGTCATTTACCAATTTTAATTGCAGTCAAATATATTTTGACGTGGTTTTAGAATACTGAAAGTAAGAGAATACTTTGACCATACTCGTATTTTTTCAGAAAAATTACAATTATATAATTTTTGTATAATAACATTAACAATTTATGGATTTCAAGGCGTATGAACTATACATTATATACAATTTCCAGAGAGGATCTAAAATATCTTAGTCCCCTCTTTCTTCTGGATATGCGCCTAAATATAAAATATTATTTATAATCAAATAATAATTTAAAAATATTTTCATTTAATTACAATTGGCGATCTGATATTAACCAATAGATAGTTTATATTTTATTTGAAAACATACTTTAAGTACGTTTCTTTGAAGTATCTATATTGTCACTGGATACTCCCTACTACCACGCAACTACGCCTTGTTATATTTTTACAAAATATTTTCCTAGTGTTTATATTACAAATCGATTAAACATTTTTTTTTTCGAAAATAATAATAAAAAAAAAAGGTAGGTACCTAATTTATTTGTAAGTTGTTATTGTATATTCTCTATTATTTTAAGTTATTTTTAATAATAATGTATTAAATCTGATGTACATACTAGGTATTTATTTTTAGTCAGTGTTTGAAGTTTAAACATTTTAAATGATAACGGCCTTACAAACTAAAGCGGAAATCAATTTTTTTTTCCAGTTTACATGTTTGTTGTTTGCAACTATATTTATGATTTATTAGTATTAATATTTATTTAGAAATATAAGTTTAATAAATTACTATTGATAATTATTAATTAATCGATGTCTTCTACATCATACATACATACACCTATATCTACTTCCGCTTAGTACTTTGAGCATTCACCATTAAGTGTATTATTCATTTATAATTATTTTTCAATCATTAAACGTTACAATGTGTTATATTATAATAATAACCGATCTATTTTACAAAAAAATATACATAGCATTTGACCGCAGTCATAGGATAACCTTTGTGTTATGAGAATTTTCATGGATCAGATCATCAGTATTTATTTTATTACGTATACGCATTACTACGTACATGTGATAAAAATATTTTAATACATATATTATATATATAGACATAAAGTGCACCGGATAATGCCGTGTACACATATTGGCAGCGATTATGTCTAAGTCGTTGATATAATAACCATAAAGTATACGATAACTCATTACTAATAAGTAATAAAATTTCAACCGCGGTCGGCACATATTGAATTCGACCGTTTTTACCGCGTATAACGTGTAATGCGGATATGTTGTACTATAATATGTATGGCGATAAACGATTACAAATGAAACTTGAAACGAACGTGATTATCGACGTAACCTTTGTATTGTTTGTGTTTTGATGTTTTTTGAACAAAATCCGACAGTATTTTATCAACCGCGTTTAATCATCTACTGGTGCCCATTTACCTGAGTAATGTAAACGCGATAACATTATTACGTTAACGTATGTCTATATAGTGCATATTAATATAATATATCATAATTATTGATCCCGTACAACACTAATATATATTACTCGTGTGATATTATAGTTTGTTAATTGTTCTGTGTTTTCGACCGAATTCACGTTTACAGAATTAGAAAAATCGTAAGTCGTAACACTCAAAGTGCTACTGTAAACTATACATAGATAATAAATATAGGTGGGTATGCCTGTTATTATATAGTTCAGCGGTTCCCAAACCGTGGAGTGCGGCTCCCCTGTGAGGCACTTAACAGGGAAGGCACGATATAGACATTGATTGTAGATATATTTGTATTTGATTTATATTGTTGATATATTCACTAAAAGTACTAATGTAGTACTAAACACTAATGACGATTTTTGTTTTGTTTATTCGACAGAGGCGCTATTGAATTTTTTTTTTATTTTTGGAGATGCGTGAACCAAAAAAGTTTGGAAACCGCTGATATAGTGTTTATACACAACACCAAATTGCAGATGCATCGATGAAGTTCGGCGCTTGTCGATTTTCGTTTCAAAGTATGTACCTATAATATTTGTGAACGTGAATATGATATTGATATAACTGCATAGTTGCATACAGTTACGTATACATATACATTTAAAAAATCAAAACGTTATTAAATGTTTTCATTAGATTTAGATAAAGAATTAAATCAACGAGAGATTTATTAGTTGTGAACTATGAATAGGTACTATAATAGCCATATAGGTAAATATTTTACCGGTTACGCCAATATTAATCCGGACAATAATAATACAATTGTATAAAACTAGTATTAATATAAATTAAAATTAACTTATACTTTTATAAATCAATAAATATGTATTCAGTACAGTTAATTGATAATGTCATTAAAAACATTTTAATAAAAACGTTTTTCAATAATAATGCGTCATATAAGTAGGACTTCACCAAAACAAATTAAGGACGCAGGCTATAAGCTCCCCAAACCCACCATATTCGCACTAATTCTGAATTCTCCCAGTAGATACCTGCGATTTACTATATTATACCTTGTACAGGATGTCAGGACGTATTATAATTAACGTTACTTATACATTACGAAGTACTTTTTACATCGGTAATATTGTTTGTTATTATATATCTATACATACATTTACGAGTAATATATACATGAATGTAATATATATATACATGAATGTTTTTTTTGTACTCTATAACAGACTCAAAGACCACTGAACCGTTTTCAATAGAAATTATATAAATAGTATCCCGAAACTCGAAGGGTGTCCATAGTTCATTTTACAACCCCTGTAGGTTACTTTAGGGTAGCTTACACAAAAATTTAGTTTTGGCTCACAAAAATAGAGTTGGTTACAAAATATATTGCTATTATAATTGGTATAAATATGACGTACACATTTTTTTCATAAATATACATATTTAAAAAAAAACAAATCTTATTAAAAACAAATGCTTATTAACAGAAATATAATGATTAATTTTATAAATTTATAATTTTTTTTCTGATTTCTGGACGTATTTTTGACGTAAACATAAAAAGACGAATACCAATCTTAAAGATATCAAATTTACGACGACTTTTAAGTATTCGCTGAATTTGTTTCCAGCTTTTTTTTTTTACATCAAAAATATTTCCAGAAATAAAAAATGGTCAACTATTTATTGAATCATCATACTCATATTATAGTCATCATGCTTAAATTAAATAGTTCAATTGAAGCAAAACGGAAAACGATAGACAGATAGATTAATTTTAACGTGGACATTACGGCTAGTTAGACTACAAAATATTATTAAGTATACCGTTTAATATTATATATATAATAATACTAATAATAGTCATACGTGTTAGCTGCGCGAGACGGATACAGGAAATACGGTTAACACGAATCTATTCCTATTATATTGTGTGTCGTGCCACTCAGGTCCACATAATATTATAATAATAAACTGCACGCATCGGATATACGAGAAAATATCGGTAATATTTCTAACGGTGCAGCCGTGCTAGGTTGGCGGGGTTATACATCACATGTGTGTGCACATTATATTATAATATTAAACGAGACACGAGTATAATACCTAGCGCACCCATATAATATAGTATTGTATTGTCTTGGATGACACGGCGATAATCGTATATTTTTTCGAAATCGGAAATGTGTATAGTGCATATTGTTTCGATCTATATTATATGTAGGATATAGGTGAATAAGTTTAGTATGATTATTGATTGCACGTTTTAGTTTCACAAACCGATGGTTTTTTTCATCCTTTCGGCTCCGATGGTGGATAGGTACAACAAGAGCTAAACTGTTGAAGTTTTTTTAGTTAGATACTATTTTATTATTTCAAAGATATCTTCCTGACTCTCGTTTATTGTAGTTGATTAATAAAAAAAAAAATGCGTAATTCTTTAGTCTTGACTCTTGAATAACAATATTTACTGTTGTAGACTCCAATACTTAATAGTTTCAGTATTTCCCCCTATTTGCATTCCTAGACTCATCTACTATGATCGGTCTGCAGAGTTGCAGGTGGTTTGCATTGTACTCGCACAATATTGCATAATATCTTTAACTATTGCATATTATATAAGCTCATGCAAATGCACCAGCAGCATATTATATAATATGAGTTGTGGCAGTTGTGCAATGTGCAAAATATTCAACTTATTGATACCACTGTAAAACTGATGCTTGCATAGTATATAGATGCTTTATAAGTTATAACCATTAACGTAATACTTTTAGTTACTCAAAATTGGTTTAGTTCTTTTGTAAAACAATTGTTTATGCATTAGCTATTTTATTTTAAGTATAATATACTCGTAATATATATAATAATAATAATTTATTTTGATAATTATTATATCAACAAATTTGTGATAAATTTATAGATTAAATATAGATCTTAAAAAAAGTAAATAAGTTCTAATTAAAGTCAAAAATGCATCAAAACTCGACTCCTCGTTTAATTTAATAATAGGTGATTTTATAATGCTTTTGACATTTGTAAATTGATATTAAATTATGTATGTATATTGCACTTATTATTTTCTAATAATAATAATCATTATTAGCTATGTATATAATGATTAATAATAGACCTGTGAAGTAGGTACTTGTAATGTAATGATATCGTTGCAGATAAACCACTTAACATCGTTATATGCATAGGCGCAAATAGCGGAAGGCTGGGGGACTTTGCCCGTCTAAATTCTGTATAGCTTCTTCAAATATTAATGACTATCGTCTGTCAGTCAATATTGTTATGTATTATAATTTTAAAGTTTATGGAATGGATTTTGACTTCAGCCCCCCCCTCCAAACTTCAAACACTATTTGCGCCTATGGTTATATGTATAAATATATACTCCTTTAAAAATTGAATACAATAATACGAATTATGTTGTTTGATCTGATATAGTGTTAAATGTAATGATAAACATTTTTTTGCATGAACGGATGTACGAATATATCGGTTGATTATAAAAAGTAATTTAAACAATGATTAAAAAGATATTTATTATTAAAAAATATTAAGTAATTATTTAAGATAATAAATATTAATTTAAAAAAGCCATGTAAAATTTATTTAACATCATCCTAACTTCTTAGTTAACCCATTGATACTTAATTATTGCGATTTTGACAATAGTCATAAAATATATAGCTAGTTTAACTTTAGCGATTTAGTTTAAATTTATTATGAGCTTATAAATTATAATTTGTCATTATTATAATTCATTGATGGTCAGTAGACACCAATTTCATAACTGCTGTAAATTGCAGTTATTGAGTTATCGTCTGTTAATTTTTATGAATTGTATGATCGTAACTACTGAAGATATTGAAAAACCTATAGAATTCCAGACAACCAACTAACTGACTAAAGTTCCGATTTATACTGTAAAAATATCTCAATCAATTAGTACCACTTAAATCCTCTTAATAACGAATATCTATTTGTCGTATACTCAAACATGTTTTAACAATAGATATGTATAGATAAGTATAATGTACATCTAATATTTATCCAGTGATACATAAACGTTAAGAATTATTGTGTACACATTGATATTTCTTATATATAAACCGGATTTTTCTACCTGGCACATACACGCACAAAACACATAGTATTATAATAATATTATATCATATAATATTTTATGAAGATAATATATGTGTAATATATGTATGAGTCATCTCATATATACATTTTGCAATTGGAATATTGTGTATTCTTGCTTAATTTATGTGAAGGTACCTACTGTAAATTATGTGATTCAGGTATAAAGGTATTTTTGGAGACGATTTATGAAAATCAGTAATTTATAACTTATATAAGTTAATTATTTTAAGTAACTAGTTATTAATGTAGATTTTCAAACATAAAGTACCTGGTAATTTTTTTTTAAATTACGGGTTTATTATAAAACATTTACCTATTGGTTAACATAAAATATACCATATTGTCAATATGATAATAAATATAAAAAAAGTACAAACAATGACAAGAATGATTCGTATGAGAATTTAATTAAAATACAATTTTTGTAGTACACATTATGATAATTATACACTAAACTGCATGAAAATATATTGATTAATTATTTAATTAATAAATGCAGTCGATTTTATAGTAACAAATTATTAACTCACAATAACCCAAACTACTATTATCACTACCTAGCATTTTGAGTTGCGCAGCCATTTCGTTATACGGCTCACGTATTATTTTTACAACTACAAACTAATATAGTTTAGGGGGGTTAGGTATCTTATACATAAAATCTAGATTAAACTATTAAAGTGATCCTATTCTGCCTAGATGTAACGTAAATTCAAATTATAAGCTATCAATTTTCACATAAATTATAATTCATTAATTATTTTACCTATAGTCTATTGGTATCTACAATAATTATTGATAATGTACAGATTAATACGAGAAAACAAAATTCACTCAAACAAAATTATTTATTTTAAATCAAGTGAAATGAGTAAAGATTAAGGACCAAAACTTAATGTATTTGTAATTTTTTTCTAATGATTTATGTAATAATATAGGCAGGTACTTATATCTATAAACATTTATTTATGTTACTTAAAATACAATAGTAAAAAATTTTTATTTTTATCATTTTAAAATGATTTTTTTTTTTTGTAAGGCATTATCATGATGAAACTAAATATTCCAAAAACAAAAAAAATACAACATATAATTTTAAATTTAATATTTGTTTTTTATTGTCAGTTAATATTGAAATTAAAGTCGTATATATTATTTTCACTTCTATTTATTTTTTAAATAATAAAAAAAAATCTTAGTTACTTCTCGTAGGTCTAATTTGTTGAGTATTATGTAAAATAGTTCTCACCCATTCCCGGTTTTTTTTTTAACAGAAAATAGGTACTAATTTGTTTAGTATTTGTTAAAATTTTAAAAAAATTTGCTTATATTTATTGAAAATTATTATGTTGAGTCGTCATCGATGGAGTCCAATAATTAGACAGAATTACACCCCGTTACATCGATTTAACATTTACACCCTATTTGTAATTATATTTAAAAAACGGATGGTAACTTAATAAATATGGTAAAAATATTAACAACACCATGGTTACGAAAAATAAAAGTTTTCACTAACTTACTGCATACATACGTAATAATTCTACTACATTTGTAGCCTTTAGATGAATGTGTTTGATCGTATACTTAATCACTTATTAGTAAGGTAATTATAATATTATAATATTTTTATGTGATATTATTATTGATTAATAATTTAATATTGCTTAATATAGTACTTTGTATTATAATATTATTTATTATTTAAAATATAATCATGTATAAATTATCATCACCTGCCAATTTTCTTTTCAGATAAAATATTAAATTATAATTATAGCTCAAAGACGTATAGCAGGTTAGCTATGGATTATGATACTTTGTTTTTTTAATTTCTAACTTAAATAAAAACGTGTTTTGATAAAAAATCAGTTCCAAATGTTCCAAGTGTGTTATTTTTCAAAAATTGAGTGGAATTATTTGGCGTATTTCAATACATATACTATGTAGTATGTATCTACAGCTTTCGTTATAGTTATTTTTTTTTTACTCTACCGTCTCTACCTTGTGTGATGTACACAAGTTAGCTTTTTAATGAATGTTAGATTTCAAAGTATTTATTAAATACCTCATTTATACATGTATATTTTATAGTAATACATTTTTACGAATCCCTGTGGCCTGTTATATTATTTCACGAGACTAATGACTCATCGTAAATACAATTGAACGCGGGAGGTAACTTAGTTTGTATACATTTAGCTATATAATATGATCCATCATTCTATACAACCTCGGGAGGTAATTGTATAAATATAGGTGAGAGTATGAGAGTATACTCGTACAAATAAACTTTTTTATGTTTTACAATAATAATTAGCATATTATATATTTATATTTTATACACACACTGACAGTACTGACACTGTATAATATAGCCGATCATTTAATGCATACGTACAGTAATTACTAATTAAGTATAATATAAAATAAATAACAGCAACCGATTACCAAATTAATTAAAAATTAATAATTATTGTTAAGAAAATGCTAGTATGGCTATACCAATAAATTTGTACCAATAAATAGTAGCAGTCAAGTTTAGAGAATTTAAAAACCTCGACAACTTGAATTTATTTCTTGTAACTTGAAAATTCCTGCACACTCAATATCATTTAATATTTTCTCCGAGTTATGTTTAAATAAAATAAAAATTAGATTATTGATTAACATTAATTTTTAATCTAATCAAATTGATTTTTAATTTTAACTAGGTAATTGATTTCCATTTTATCTTAAAATTATTTCCTTAAAATTTTTACAGTCTCAAATTTTGCAGTTTTTTGATATGTTTACTCGAAAAATTATAAATTATCTATCATATTATCTTATTATAAGACACGATAAATTTTATCATTTTAAAGGGGTCAACAGTTTTTAATCTTCATTAATAATTGATGGTCTTTCTGAAGGTATGATTGATTTATAATTTGGATTCTCTGTGTCTCTAAATCTATTCCAGAGGTAATACTAGTTTTTTGTTACTACTGCAGATCACATTTTCATGATAAAATAATATAATAAATGTAACGAGAAAATAAAGCTAGCGTAACGGGCTTTGGGAATTTGTTATGTATTAGTAATTTAAGTGAGGGTTTAAAGAATGCTTTAAATTATAATTTAACCGTAGCTATAGAGAGCTTAAAGAAAAATAGTACAAATAATAAGTTTTAACTGATATATTTTATAGTTACATAATATTAACTAAACATTACTAAACAATCTTAATCATATTAAATTTTATTTTACGAAAGTTTTACGGTATATAGTAATTTGAAGTTTCTAGTGTATGGGTTGCTGTAGTAGGCCCAAAATTATTGAACTTGACATGTGTAAATGGATGGCTATAATTTATATTAAGTAAGCATTATTTCTATACTTTCTTGTTAACTATTAATGTTCATAGTTGTAACGGTGTTACATATCTATGATCCGTTATACTAGAATAACTACATTTGAAGTGGAAAACGTTTACAAAAAAAAAAAAAAATAATTGTTATTTATTTTAAAATATAAAGCTAATTTTTTTTTTTTTATAATATTTTATATTTTAGAAAAAATGTTTAGTTACTATAGAAGTTTATTACCTATTTATAATGTATTTTGTTTTGTCATTTGGTCATTTTATATAGAAACACTTTTTATAAAAACGAATACAAACTCAAGATCAGAAACAATTGTGCGAGGTGATCAACCTTAGAATACGTACATATACATTACATGATGGGTTAGAAAAGACATAAAAATAAAAAATCAACGTCTGTCATTCGAAAAAATAAATAATACAGGTTCTAAAAACGTATACAAAAGTTTATCTAGAAAAAAATTATATAATATTAGCAATAAAGATTTCATTAAAAAAGAAAATATCAACATAAAATAACATTACATTACACTCCGCCTAAAAAGCCAAGTATGATTTAAACCGTTTTATAATACGAATAGAATTATTTTTTATTATAATGACATAACGCATATATATATTCTTACATTCAATAATAGTCAGTC
Source organism: Melanaphis sacchari (assembly GCF_002803265.2). Lineage (NCBI taxonomy): Eukaryota > Metazoa > Arthropoda > Insecta > Hemiptera > Aphididae > Melanaphis > Melanaphis sacchari. The sequence goes on along the minus strand of NW_020271143.1, from coordinate 60,032 downwards.
CATGTACCAGTTACATCCTTGTTGTTTTATATACCTATTTTTAAATATTGATATTACTATTTTTGCTATTAAAAATTAAAACACAATATATTCCCGTGTAGATTGAGTTGTTTACCACGTTTTTAATATTTGTTTTTGTTTTTGATAGCTCATTGTTTAATTACAAAGGATAATTATGTGTTGGTGATATTGATTAACAATATCTAATCGTTATACAGTCAAATCTATATCAATATGTTTGTGTCGTATAAGCAAGAACTCATTAAAGCCTGATTGTCTATACACTCTTCATTAAATTTGTATCGACCAATGCATAAAGATAAACCATTTAATTAAATAGTTAATTTATACAAAAAATATCGCCATTAATTTGTCCGTTTACTGAGTTTCAAAGTGCTACAAAAGGTATATCACAGACCAAACAAATATGTATGTTTATATAAACAACCGTCCAAGGGGAAATAGATCGTATATAGGTACATCATAACTCATTACTTCATACTAATTATTAATTATTATATAAATGGTTTTGGTTATGTGATACAATATAAAAACTAATGGCATTAACCGCGGGAGTGTATAGTATTCACTATTCGCATGTTATTTGGTTTCACTTTCAAATAAATTGGCAAGATGACCAAATAAATATTAATGAATAACCATAATAACCACAGTGTAATCAAAGTACTTTTTGGTTGTTTAAAAAAATAATAATTGAAAATTTTTTTTTTAAAGTCATTAATTGTAAAGGTTTTAATCATAATTTATTCAGACAAAGTAAAAATTAAATGTGAAAGTTGTAAAAAAGTAATAGTTATATTGTAGAATAGTTCTATTTAATTAATAATATAATTTATTATACCTATTAGACATATTATCGTATGCAATGAACATGGAAAATATTATGAATGTAAAACTATGAAAAAATTAGAATATCTCGAGTAATTAGATTTTTTATTTATTATTACGGATAAAGGCTTTAAAACTTCAATCGTTGGCTAACGATTTTTTGTTTTTATATTTTGTTGCATTTATATTAACATTCATTAATGATAATTATGTTCTGAACTATCTATGTAATATTATTACAATGCAGAGTTTACGTAGACAATTATTTCTTTTTTTACATGGTATTTCGCACCTTATTTTTTAATTGTTGGTATCTATACTGAGGGTTATGAAAATGTTGTGAATTAAATGTTAGTTTTATAATTCCTCTGCTAATGCTTTTTTTCGTTTTGTTGATGGTTAAGAATACATTTTTGCGGTAGCGAATAGCCGGGCCAAGTATTAGTGTTTTATTGTGAGGAGCTCATCACATTGACTGCAGTAGGATTGTATTCTTCGTGTTTATAATATGTAAACGTGGAAAGTTGGTTTGTCCGATTCTTAGTCATGTAATTTGTAGTTATAATGTTTGAATAATGAGACTTATTAGGTTGGGCAATTAATTAATTGCTTTATTTTAAAATAGTACCTTCACGCAAAAATACATTTTTAGTTTTACACCATACAAACGTTGCTAAATTAAAACCAAATTATTAACAACTGATAAACTTATGGCTATATAATTATGCATATTATACATATTATAAATATTATGGGTTAATATTATGTATTATTATTGCACCCAAAACACACTACCTCAACTATTACAAAACATGTAGTAATAATAATATTTATGATTAAAAAAAAAAACTAGATCTAAGTATTGCAGACATTAGATGATTAAAAAGAAACAAAAAACAGTGTTGATAAGAATACAAAATATAAAAAACAATAAATATAAGTAAGTACCTATTAAAATGTATAAACGTTTCACATAAAAAGTTCTTAATGGTCAAAAAATAATATAAATAATAATAATAATGTAAAGTAATTTTTTAATTCAGGTTTGTACTAGTAAATAATTATTTGTAGAACGCATTATGTAATAAACTCGTGAGTAACAATATTTAATATATTATTACAGCTATATGTATTTCAATATTATTTCATTTGGATGCTTGAACTAATGAACTAATAATTAAAATAATGTGATGATAAATTTAATAATATAATTTCAAAACACTTTAAAGAGCAATAAAGTCCAAAAACTAGATCTGACAAGCGTTACTAAATAATTGAACAGCTGCAATTTTGCATACATAATAAATAATGTACATACGTACATCTATTTATTTATATATTATTATTTGTTGCTTATACGTCTATATTATGTTAAGTGATAATTTAACCTCATTAATCATTAGTAATAATAAATATTATTCATGGACTAGGAATTGTTAGGTATTTGTTATTAAAGTTTTATAAGTACTTTTATGAGCATAATCTGCTTATTAATATATAAATATATATAATACATTTTTAAGGAACGCACAAAAATAGCACAACATTTTTTTATTAATACCTACGTATTGCGCACCAAATAATAATTATGTTATTTAAATTACGTTTAGATCTTACACAACTTAAATAAATACGTGTACGATTTTATAAGCAGTGACGACTGACGAATATATTCAGCTGTATCAATATTCGACTGAGTTAGTACATCAATATTCAACAATGTTTTTTAAAGTTTTAAAATTGTTTGAATGTTTGAAGTAATTATGAAGGATAAAATCACAATAACAAAAGAGCAATTAACTTGTTTGTAGCCCATAGGATGTCTATGAGCGAATTATCTTTAGTAGTTAGTACTAAAAATAATTGAAAAAGAATCTAATGATCACATAAAATGCCTGTAAGTATTAAATATATGCGCATTTTAATTCGTTATTTGAAGCAAGTATAGTAATTATAGCCTATATCAGTATGTTCTATAGTTTCCTAAATATATTGTCTAGACCGTCTAGAGCTACTGGTTAATTTGAAAAAATGACTTTGTTAATCCGTGATAAATTTTCAAAGAGAAAATTATTATACTCAATTTGTTTGTTTTAAGCAAATATTAAGAAAAAAAAAATGAAAAAAACTATTAGATATTTTAAAAATTTATAATAAAATATATTACAATATACAATATTATACAATACTGACTTATCTATGTATTTAAAGCTTTTTATTTAATACATACATAATGATGGTTTCTGTATTCGTTTATAAATAAAATTACTTTATAGGCACTATGTTTTATTACGTATGTCTCTGTAACGCGACTACACGATAATAATTGTATCACGTGAAATCTTTAATAACATTATGTCTTTTTATTATTACTAGATTTGAGATCCCATTAATATGTCACATTAAATTTCTGTCTAAAATTGAAAGGTCGTTTATTGAACGATTAAAAGACTAGTAAATTGTAAAATCTCAAGAAAAGATAATTTATTTTTGGGAAATATATTTTCCAAACAAAATATTGATCATACATTGATATACATTTTATAAAAACTATAAAATTCAAAAAAAATGCACTGATGTGCTAACAAATTTTCAAACATGCATTATTTTTTTTTTTTAATTTGACGAAATATCAGGTTAAATGTTGTCCCTATTAAATTTCGCCATTTCACAAAACTAAGTCATATCTCATCTATCTATGCTCACCGCCAAAAAAATATTCAAATTCAAGAAGCCTCTAACCCTAATTATTATAGTTATTATCTACTTCTTACAGTTCTACGCACAGCAGTTCATCGGTATGTTTTACGCGATATAATAAATTATAATGACAATAACAATACTGTTGTCATCGTTCGCGTTACAATAATGCGTTATACATTGTTATACGCTTTGTTATATACCTATTATGTACGTTGCACTGTTGCAATAAATGAAGTAGATATTGTGTTGTAAATCGTAAATCGTAATGGTCGTACGCCATCCGTGCGATCGAATTTGTGTACAGTCATCGCTGTCGCGCGTATACCTATCGACAGTCTACGAGCAATAAATCGTAATATCTATATATAGACACCTAAACCAATTTAACGAGATTTCCCGTCATTTCGAGCAGTCCATCAACTGTCCGACGAGCAGCGTCCTGTCATTCCTACCATCGAAGTTTCGTCAAATTGGGTTCTCCGTGTATTTTGTTCGCGGTGAGTGCACATGTAATAATGTCTGCTCTGCCAAAGAAAAGATGAGGACCTAAACCTTATCTGTCTGCAGTTCTCACATCGGAGGAAATATTAAACACTAGAAAAATAGGCAAACAGCCCGAGAAAGTTTTGGCACGAAAATTAAAACTAAATTTATACAACGAAATTTTTAAAATAATATTTCTTTCCCTCTATTAATGCAGTTATTTACACTATATAATATTATCATTGCATCAATTTTCTATTTTTTTTATTTTGACTTTTTCATATCAACAATCTAGGATTAAGCCAATTAACAATAAATATAAATAATAAATAATGGTCATAAAAATTTTATTAATATTCAAGTTTAGTTTAATTTTTTTTATCCCATTCCACGCTGAAAAACAATCAAGATTCGTAGTATATATTTTGTTTCCCGCTATGATGTCAAGTTTAGCAAAATAAATATATTATATCTTTATTTTGGAGAATTTTCTGGTTTTTTCTAAAGAAAATTAAGAAAAGGAATTATATTGTAAATCCGTGTACACAAATACACAATATACTATTATATACACAAAATTTCCATGTACTGCAATAATTAATAATTTATAAACGTAAATATTATACCTTCAAGTCACAATATTTAATGTATAATAATAATTAATAGTACGTTGTACAGTATCGCGAATGCACGGCGAGTAGCTATTTTACAATAATTATCTAACATAATTATTTATTAGTTTATTACTATGCAGACAATCTTTATTATTTTGTTTTGTAAAGCAATATAATATACCAATATAGTGTTGAAATATAGTTATATGTAGGTACATGGTACATCATGTGCATAATATTTTTATAACCAACTTCATACGCCGTGGTTGGACGGTATGTTTTGTTCATTGTTTCAGACAAAGAAGGTGCTTTGTATATTTTAAAAATTACATTTTCAAAAAAAAAAAAAAAATAAACAATATCCGTTTTTGTTACTTAATGGCTGCAGTGATTGAATGTACTTTATTTATATACATTATAATATATTATAATTGTATACCTACTACTTATAATATAGTAGCTGTATTGCCTATCTACCTGTAAAACCTATAGTACGCGTTATTCCGTTGAGTAGTACTTGTATTCGAAGTTCGAAATCAACGTTATAAATATGGCAGTGTGTATATAAAATATAATAAAGAAACTTGCCCCAATGTTTATACCATCTGCAATAATTATTAATATAATATGTTTTATGAAGTACATGTAGTACACTATTGTCGACGTAGATATAGATATTTGTATTATATCATATCGATAGTCGTGGTAGAGGATGTTGAGATATAGAAGACAAAAATGGTTAAAAACTTAAGAGTCTTAAGATCGTACATCGCATCACAGCGGAGAATGTATATAATAAATAGTTTACAGGGTGATTCATCAAGCATGATCACCCCTAATTTATTTTTCAATAATGAATTGATTTTAAATTTTTATAATTGGAATTTTTAAATGTATTTTACAGTTTTAACTCAAAAACTACTTGTTGGAATTTTGATTTTGATACGTCGACATTTTCAGAAAAATTATTTACTAAATAATTCTCTTATTTAGTAATCATTTGAAAAATAAAAGTTTGTATCATCACAGGACATTTCTTAAGTAACACAAAAAAATCCTAAGAATTTAAAAATATGGTCGTTAAGTATAAGTATTTCAAAATTCTAAGAATCAGATTTTGAATAACTACATTATTGAAAAAAAGGAAGGAGTAAGTATATTTGACGAATCACTTTGTGTATGTTCTATACTTATTACTTATACTATATTATAGTTATATAATATAAAATAATAATAATATATCAATAATATAATATATCATAAATATAAACTGGGGGAAAGAGGGTTAATTGCCCCCTCAAGAAAAAATTAGGAGAGTATAGTTGTGCCTCCTTTAATATTTAACATACCTTCTTCTTTTAAAATAAGTACAAAAACAGCTGATTGTAACTATTACTAAAGTTTTTTTTTTTTTTTTAATCTCAATGTTCAATTTTAATTAATCAATATTATGTAAAATAATGAATAATTTTACATAAAGAACAATATTGTTATATTATTAGTAGATATTATTTAAAAAAAAAAAAAAAAACATTTTGTTATTTTATAGCTCTGAATAAAAAAAACGGTTTGATAAATTTGAACGATATAAAGTATAAACGTTTCATTTCAGATTATTAATAATATTAAAAATGTGGGTGTGTACAGTGAATGGACAAAATTTAATACTTAAAAAACCACAAGCAATAGTGTCCATTGTGCTAAAATACTGTGATAAAGAATTATTTGTATTAGAAAATTTTATTGGTTTTTACAAAACAGATAAATTGGACGGTGATGGTCTTTCATATTTAAAAAGTACTTTTCAAGCTTTGAACTTTTAAAATTGAAAGCATGAGAGATCAATACTACGATGGAGCTACTTAATGCGTGGTTCTGGAGTAACTAAACGAATTAAAGATGAGAATAAACTAGCTTTGTACGTCCATTACAATGCACATATACTTAACTTGTGTATAGTTGATATTTATAGAAAAGTAGTTCCAATTCACGTAACATGTATGGTACATTAAATAAAATGTATACATTTATAGACTCTTCTTCAAAAAGAAACTTAGCATTTGATAGAGTTCAAACTAACATAGGCATTATAGCTATTCCTATTTTAAACATAGAGAAGATGTATCCAATAAATTTTGTTAAAATTATTGATCAATTAGAGGTAGAAGACCACAATATTAATGTAAATTTGTTATTATTCTAGATATAAAGTAAATTGTATAAATCTACTTGCTGCAGTTTTTATAATTATGAATTATGATACATTTTGCTAGGAAGTTATATAATATTAAAGTTTTCTATGTTTTTAGTGTAATTAAGCTTGTTTATTCATTTATTTTTGATTTATTCTATTACTAACTCATATCGATCACCTTATACTAGTGTACAACAGAAGGTATTATTAACATTTTAAATATAAGTGATTTAAAATTTAGTTAGACTAGTTGAAAAATAACTTTATATTTCCCCCCTCCTAATACATTTCCAAGTTACGCCTATGTTAAATATATATAATTATCAACGAAATAACGATGACGTCCGCCGATCATTGTGGAAGTGGCGATGGCAGTAAAAGTGGCGTGCGATCCTCGTGAGTACACGGCACGGTTTTTAAAAGATAATAATAATAATAATAATAATAATAATGTATACCTACGCAATACTATACTCATTGTATGCTATATTGTATTTACAGCAATATACTATAATATTATTATTTTGTCTGTTTTGGCTTTCGAGTTTATGCGAACGTGCTAACAACAATAAAATATTATGCCGTGTCTTAGGTACCTACTACTATTCAAACATTTTCTTTTCTTTTTTTTTATCAACGCATTCGAATGTCGTATAGCAAAAAAATCTGTTCAAATACACAAGTGGGCTTACAAACACATACACGACGTGTATAATAACGATTATAATTTATATTATATTAACGACACGTTGGTTCTCCGCAAGCTGCATCCGTCCGGCCTCCGAGTATGCGTGCGCATACCGACACGAGTGCAAGAAAATCGAAAAATATACAATTTTTCGCGTTCGTGTTTCTACATTATTTGTACGTCTTTAATATTATAAAAACCGCTACAACTATACTAATAAACATGCACGAAATATATTAAGTGCGTCGTGTTACCACGTAATAGCGTCGATGCGTTGCATCCCGATAGCCAGCCGCCAACAGTTTCGGTCGAAAATAATTTGCTGTTTTATTGTTCGATATTTTTTTGCCCAAATATCCGGATCTCGGCACCGCAGCCGTCCAAAAGCGATAGACGGTCGCGTCAAAGCGATATCACGACGATGATGATTATACGATGGTTATAAATGATGATGATGATGATAATAATAATAATTGTCAGCCGCCGAGATATTTTATAATACCACCACCGCCGCCGCCGAACCAGTCGAATATCATTACGTCGTACCACCTACTTATATATTGTATACACAATATACATAGGTACCTACCAACCTACCTACCTACCTACCTATCTACCTATCTACCATATATACGTTTAGCGCGAGCCGGCCGGCCGTCAGTCGTACTGGTTTATTCGCATCGTTCGGAACGGCTCGTAGTGATTCACGGTGTACGATCGTAGTATTTAATAATAATAACGATATAATGATATAGCCGCTATTGTTTTCCACTAATATTATATACCTAACTACGCGTTTGGACGTTCGTTAGTGATGTCGGTGTTGTCCTCGATCTAAACATTTGCCGCAGTCCAAGTAATAAACAGTGTTGGCCACGATATCTGACCGTCGTCTCCGGTACATAATATAAGGAGTAAGTGATTTAATTTATATGATACAATACGAGATGCGTGTTTATATGGGTACAACTACAGTGTATATAGATGCTAAATTTAGGAGATTACCAACAGTGTATGATTAACACCGGTGGTGTAATCGACAGAATAAAAATGCGAGGTTTAACCCTAGAATGCTTATCTATCTGTATTGCTTATTATTTGTCAAATCGACGAATATAATATAATAGTAATATAAGCTACTATAAAATATTATGTTATTATCAGCGAGTTTTAAGCGTATTTCTTAAAATAAGCCAAAATCTACTGTACTTTCACTTAGGTATTATCTATCGTTTAATTTTTTATTATACCATAGGAATAAGAAAGCCCAAAAATAGTAGAATACTAAATTTTTTAATTTAGATGTTGGCATTTGTATTGGCTTGGCTAATGGCTATATTCGTCTATTGCTTATCATTGTTGTATTCAACAAAATATTGACGAGTTTAGTGTGGAATAAGTGTTGTTGTGAATCTTCGGTCGATGATTGAGTGATACCAATAATTACAGTTAATACAGATATTGTATTTTTTCATTGAAGATATCTAATGATATTTATGAGAGATAAATAGGAGTTAGAAGAGCGTAGGATAATTAACATGTTAAAATCAGGGTTTGCATTTGAAAAAAAAAATTTGTTAAATGTTAGATTATATTGTTTTGTGTTATTAAAATTTTTATGTTTATCGTTTTCCGTTATATTTACGTTTACAAATTTCAATCGATTTTTGTCAAATATAACGTTACTATAACGTTTGCAAGCTCTGGTTAAAATCAGTCAAAATATTATTATCATTTTGATTAGTGTTCTTAAAATTGACGCATGATAAGTGTTCTAAAGTTAGATAAAATTTAATTCTTTAAATACAAATTTAACAAAAGTGGTACCTATTTAATTTATGGATGTGAATTTTCTAAATACTTCTAACTGTAAATTGTAATTTTCAAAAGGATCGTAGTACACTGCACAGCAAAAACAAAACGCCCCAAATAAATTTATAATCATTAATTATAAATTAATGTGTCAAGATAATACAAACGTGTCCTTTACTAACAGTATTTTGTATAAAATAGGTTCTACTCACCAACATTTCTCAAATGTTACGATTATCATTGTTTTTAAAGAAAACAACATCTTATACTCGCCTCGTGTAGAATTTGTTTTCAGAATTTAGTTATTTTCGCGTGCTTCTGAAAGACTTTAACTGTTAAGGTTCATATTATACGCACTATTAGTTATTACATAAACGTAAAAGTGAGCAATATTTAATACGATTTAACACTTCTGCAGATGTTCCAATTATGCGGTGATCACGACACATTTATCTTATTGTCTGTCTGTCATTTATGTGTATTTATAAAAGTAATACCTGTGTATTTGACGCATATAATCGCGGAACTAGTGAATTTTCATTGGAACAGGTTTTCGGCAGAATATATGATTATAACGTGTTTTAGATTTGCCTTCACGCAAGGGTATTACATAGGAGGTACGTCACATATAGTATGTAAATTAATAAGGTTATAAAAACGTGTGGTAGGTCCTAGAAATCAGAACATCGTGTAAAAGCGAATTTCGTGGTCGTTCGAGACGAAAACCAGTCCAGTTAGTCGTCATCGATGTGCAGCTCCACGTCGGCGGCTACACACCAATAATACACACATACATACACTTATACAATCATCCTACGTATAATATTAAACATATAAAAAAAAAATTTGCAGATAGTCATTATAGGTACTTGCTGTTATACAACTTCGTTCGAATATTATATTATTATGGTATTGCGTAAAAGTGCCTACGGTTCTGTCTATATTGTTTATTAGTGTATCCACACTAGTACCACGTAGAACGATTTTATTTTATTACATGCATAATACGGTGTATATATACATATAAATGTATATTTATTATGTAGGTAATGGGTACTTAGATGAAACCCGACTGTATTATAAGGGACGGTATAGACTATAGATGTTTCGTTCCAGCAGAAATGCCCATTATATCTGGTGAAATGTGCATTCGTATTTATAATTACGTTTTATTTTTCTTTAGTAGGTTCATTTTAAACCGTTCAAAATATATTGTTATATTACGTATATAACTACACAACTAACCTAACTATTCTTAATAAGCACAAACATAAAATTATTAGAAAATATAGTCATATAGATCAACAAAAACATTTTATTTATTATTGATTTATCACCACATATTGTAACTTTTATAAATTTTTAACTACTGGCTACTGCATTAGCGACGTTGGAAAAACATTTTTAGCTCTGAAAATACTAAAAATGTATGGCAGCCACTAGGTTACTCTAGTTCAAGATAATTCTCTTGATATATAAAATAATCAACTGAAAAAAAAATTTCTTGGAAATTTAATAATGAGTCATAGATTTTACAATAACAAATCATTAAAATAAAACTAAATTTCATTTATAAATAAAAAAATAATTTTTTATGTTAAATTAAAATCACTTTCATTTGAAAAATTTTATTTTTAATTGCTGTGTTCCTAATTAATTCTATTTTTATTTATTTCATATGAGTTTGGTATAAATATTATTTAAAGCCTAATTTAAACTTAATTAATTAATTATATAATAAATAAATAAACTCACCCAGTCCTAGATCACACTTATTGGCTACTAAATATATGTCATAGTGTGGTTTAAATTATGTTGATTAACATATTTATAATTAACATCTACGTCCACGAATATAAAATGTTTTTTGATAAATTGCATGTCTAACACGATTTTTTATCTAAAGGATATAAAATAAAATCATAAGTACACATAGTCATACTTAGCCTAAATAATAAGTAATAGCATAGAATGTACGTATACTTAAGATCTTTTTTACATTATAGGAAATAGGAATTAAAATTTTATTTTTTTCACCCAATCGACGAATTTAATAAACACAGTTGCCTTCCCATACTTACGTTATATCTGACAGCAAATAAATGTTTTAGTGTCATATCATATATCTCAAAGTACCATAGAAACTCTTTTACTAGGGATCATCAGACTACACATCATATTATATTATACGATACCGAACGGTTTTGTTCAATCAGCAATTGCCGTTCGTGCGCCGACGATAATCTCCCAGTCTGAACGTCGGCTCTGCACTACTCCAATTATTAATAATAAATTGTTATTGTATACTAATATTAGGGTCTTTGAGTCGATGCCGCGCTGACGCATGTATATACTAGCTATATAGGCAATAAGCGAATAGTCGTTTGCAGTATCCTTCGCAAAACAGGAAAAGGAGATCAAATAAAACCATCATAATATTTCCGGATAACTGAAATTGAAGTTTTCCACATATCGTATGATATATATTTTACAAGATGTTGCGCATACATCCATTTTGCATTACAGTACCGCACTAGGGCCCGTCACCAAGAAATAATAATAAGCCACTGCCAATGTTACTGGTTAATTGCGTGGTTATAATATATATATATATAATAAACACACACACGACACATTTATACATATGATATAGTGCATATTATACAAAAATTATTATTATCAATCAATAAATATAATCAAATCTTGAGCATCTGATCCCATAATCCAAACCGGACAAGAGCTATTTTTACTTGATATAATTATAATATTGTAGGTACGTAATCGGGAGCGTTTAATAATATAAATCTATGTTTTTTTTACGTACACGGTATATGTAAACCTATATAATTAATACTATAATAGGTACATTATACATCGCAGGTTTATAAATAACGCGATACTGGAATAAAAATCTGCAAATAAAAAAAAAAGTGCTACGGACACATATGTAATCAGTACTAGGTATAGATTTTGTAACATGGTCATAACTAATAATAATTATTATTATTATAGTAATAATGAAATATATTATATAATTACAATAAGTAAAAAGTGTGGCAGTGCTACTCTGATAAAATTCCGAAACACATCCCTTGTATTTATAAACATAATTTTTTTTTATCTCATATGAGTTTTTTTTATAAAAATTTCTTCGAATTTAAAGTTTCAATTATTTTTTTTTTTGAAGTTTTTTTGAAGTTTTTTTAGTAAGTATACGTTTAAAACTTAAACACTTAAAATACTTAGATTTATCATACCAATTAAGGAATATCTTGTAGTAGTACAAATTTTATATTTACAAATGATAAGTTATAAGTTATAACCAGTAACCACCTTTTGTTTCTATGAACTGTTAAGTAAATGATTAATTTAAATAAGTAAATCAAAATTCGAAGAAGTAGTTTCTGAGGTAATAAAAGTCCATAATATAAGGCGCAGAATATATTGACTGTAAAATGAACTAAATTCAAATAATGAATAAATGTAGTGTTCAAAGTCATGAACTTTGAATCAGCATTTTTACAAATTATAAAATAGTTATTATACATTTAAATTTTGATACCATATAGTCCTATATTTCTAGATATATGTTTCCATGATTTATGGACTATTATCCTCAATGTATAATAACTTATTAGCTACTCATTTAAATTTAAATTTTGATGATACATCAACTTAAAAAAAACCTAAATTTAAATAATTTTATGATAAATAGATAAAATATGTTGATTAGTCACTGACTCTGTAATCAGTATACTTATAGATAAAAAGTATAGACGAGATTTGGCGAAACAAAATTATTTTTGTGTATTTTACAATCACTCGAACAAATTATGCAGCTATTATAGTTTTCATTATATTTTAATGTTAATGAAACGAACACACATTCATTGCTGTATTATATAACAATATGTAATGTTATCGAAAATAATATGTATTAATATCTTAATATTATAGTAATTATTATTATCAGTGTGCACTTATCATCACGTGATGTAAATTGTATTTTTAGTAATTCGCAACCATAACACAAGGAAATGCGTATTATATTATAAATAATGTAATGCTCCTATAAATTCTATAGGTAAGTCCTGAAACATTGTAAATCGTTAGATCCTGCCATTTTAATAAACGTGCTTAAAATTTTTCGATTTCCTATAATAACCGATATTTTATAATTTACTATAATAATACACGAGAATATTGGAAATTTAATTTAATTACATTATGGTAGTTGCATAAAATAAATGTCCTGGATTTAAAAATGAAGGTATATAGGTGCCTAGTAAATGCCTTTATAATGTCATTCAATCTATGAACTTTCACCTATCTACTGCCTATAGCGCCTAAAACGCGCTTTAGGTAGTTCAATTAAATTGCCTTAAAAATTGGATAGGTGGGTGGTAAAATGATAGAATACTACTGAGTGCCAACTATTTTAGGTATAATTGAATTAAACACAAGAATAACATTAATTTATATTATTTATATTTAAAATGATTTATAAAATATATATTAATTTATAGTTATACCAACTTAAAAAATTAATATTCAAGAGGCGGTAAATTAAAAAAGGGTGTGGCGGATGGATCAAATTATTTGAACTGTTTCGTAGGCATTATCCTTGCACCGCTATGGTTGTAACTAGAAGAGAATATTGACTTGGAAATATTAATTTAGATACTATTCTAGGTTAGGTAGCTCCACTAAAATAAAGTCTACAGCTTTAAACGAAAACGTTGAAAATGTATTTAACGTGTACAGAGCATCTCATTCTGTATATAAGTACAGTATATATTTATTTTTTTGATATTGCAGATACGTATAGAGTATAAGCCGTATAGCGAAACTTTGTCACCTGTAATTTCTAAACTATAGTTTTGCACTGATTGTTTTACGTAAGTTTAGAGGGTGTTGAAATGACTGTGCTAAAGTTATATACTTAATACATATATAATCATTAACACAAATATCCCAATTTTTTGGGAGGAACTCAAATCCATAATATTAGCGAAAAACCGTTGGGATAGCTCCGCACTCCCTACACTTTTCATTCCATGATTATATAGCTATTGATATACAAATACAAAATATTAAATTTTAATAAATATTTTTATTTTAATTAAATCCACCGTTCTTTTTACGTATAAATCTATCACTAATGATAACCGTGAACATGATGCATGAATTAAAATGTGTATTGTGTAGGTATATCTAGTTCATGGGTGTGAGCAAGTCTAAATCCTTAATCGTTTATAACCTATTATTTTATCAGATTTTATAAAGACAATTAAAAATTAAATTATAACACATTTTCAATAACGATAGAAAATATAATAATTCTTTTTTATGATCTATGTTTTATTTTATCAAAAATATTAAACTGTATCACAAAAATAGTTATTTTTTTTAATAACTGTAATTGAGTTTAATTTATAAAAATGTTATATGATTAGTATTTATTACTAACTTTTGAAATGGGGTGACTTATCAAAAATTTGGAGGGTCTAGTCTCTAGTCCAACTCCTGCACAATTTAAGACTTTATTTCCTTATTCACGTAAATATTTATTCCTAATACTAGAATTTATTATTAATAATTATGTTTATAATTATCGCAACTTTTAATTAATAACGATTTATTATTATAATATGATAAATTATAATCATTTTATATAAATATACTCGATTAGGAAAATTCTTTAAATCGTATACAAATTATTATAAAGAGTGAAAAGAGTTACACTTTCGTCATAATTTTTTTTTTAGAATTTTTTATAGTGCGTGGAGCCAAATACTTAATTTTTCTAGTGAACTTAATTTTGAAACATGACGTGTACTTCAATGAATTCATTTACCAATGCACATATCCGCAGATCCGCTGCACACAACGCAAATTCGCATAATACACACACACACACACACACACACACACACACACATATATATATATATGACATAATATGTGCCTACATAGCATTATATGGATCGTATTATTATATCCGGTTGGCGCGACTCGGCTCTATCGTCGGGTATACGCCCATCTCGGCCACTGCACATTAATAGTGTATTTATAACGATGATATGTTTTTACGAGTATATATTATTGTAGCCGACCTGGCGCGAGTAATGAATCAAATTTGTAAACTCTAGTCGTATACGCACCCGCTGCGGTATATATACCAATGAGATCCTCGTGTATTCCTGTGTGTGTGTGTGTGTGTGTGTGTGTTAGTGTGTGGCTGGAGCATCCCGCGTTCAAGCGTGCGATGGGTCATTATTTCGTTACGCGAGCAAAATATAGGCAGGCACGTATTATGTTTGAACTGCTCGTACCGTTATACACTATGGTATACATAATAATGGTCGTAGGTATGTATCGTGTACTAATTACTGCAATAATAATATTATAACAACTATAATGTAATATAATACGTAGTGAATATGGCTACAGTAGTGAATTTAACTGGATAAAAGAAATAATGAACATCTATTACTTCAAAAAAAAAAAAAAAAAATGTTTTTTTTTTTAATGACATTTTTATCATTTTGTGAAACCTTTTATGTTTTCCCGTGTTTGATTATTCTGATTCAATATTCCCTAGTCATTCGATTTTCGTTTTGCTTTAAAAATCCATTTCAAATATTCATTAACATGAGATTTCCTGAGATTTGAATGTGTTTATTTTATTCTATGTTTACTATACTGATATTTATTTCTTCTAATATTATAACCTTAAGAATATGTTACACCATATGTCCATATGAAAAGTTAATAATGTGACCACGGTTTTTAATCGAGGCTTCCTGCAGCACATATTTTTTACTATATGAGTAGGAAATAGGTATCAACAATCAATTCAGTTTAATATTTTATCTATCTTGCAAATAGACTAAAAAAGGAACAAGAAATATATTATTGGATCCTTATCTTTTGGGGCTCATACAAATTTATGAAAAATTGATCATACATAATAATTTAATATATAATTACACGCAGTATAATATAATACGTATAAATGATTTTATCTAAATGAGTAAAGTTTACCTTATTGCACAACCCCATATGAATTCAGATGTAATCAAAGAATATGAATTCAAAAAAAAAATAACAACAGTTATACGATACGACTTCGCACAGAAATTCGTGTGACGGTGCCGTATTAATTTATTTTTTATGTATAGAAATAAATCGTAAAAGTTGTAGAGAATATTTTTGAAATAAACAAAATTTCGTACATTTTTGCATATTACATATCAATGTCAAAATCGTCGAGTAGATACCTAAACGATAAGTACGGTGCAACGACTGATAGTTGTAAATAATCCTATTTGATATTGAACAGTGTATTACTAGTTTCACTCAAAAACCACAAAAATATAATGTAATCGTATGTATACGAGTAGGTAACAAATAACAGTTTTTATACAAATAAACCCGTTGTTACATGGCTGAACCGCCAAAATATTGACAACGTTGCATGAAATGAAGACATTTTTCTGTGCTCAATCGGATTGTTAAAATAAATGGACCACGCTCAATCGGGTATCGCCCTAATAATATTATTACGTTATACATGTATACAGAGTAATTTGCATTTGCCATCGTATATTGGAGGGAAGGCCGTTTCCGTGACATTTGCCGCGCGGGTCTTTTACGCTTGTCTAAATCCACCATTGCGACTAGGACATTATATATTAAATAGGTTAACAAATACTGTATCGCTTTATAATTTTTCATCCATTACTTGTACCCTACACACCCAATACTTGTACAACTGTATTATAGGTACTTACTTAATATTATATACGGGCGTTTCGTTGTTGTATACTTGTTCCGTTTTACATTGTTACCGTAGCTGCTTTCATTATAATTTATAATATACGTATCTTGGGTCGGTATACGCTGTACGTAAAAGTGTATAACCCATACACTCTTCGCACACTATCCGCAAACACGCCGGAGGCCAGTAACGACTAGAACACTATGTCACAGTCACCATGCCATGCGCCGTCCTATTATACATTAAAGTCCTCTGGATATTGTTGTAATGTATTATAGTCTCACGTGAAATCGTGTTTGCGCTAGTTTATGTGTGTGTGTGTCAAATTTTTTTTTTCATTTATGTGTACACATAATCAAACGACGGGTGATTGTTTTAAAAAATTGTTATGTTTTCCATTTCACCATCAACCGGTACTATACAACATATAATGGCAATAATAATAATAATAATTTAATACAACGTCGATGATAATGCACACGTGTGTAAGTATTATTAATTAACGGACATACACAGTAACCGTCCATTATAGTATTAACTATTAGTAAAATGCTATTATAACGAGATACTGTATAATAGTGATATTGTTTATCGTCACCGAGAGTCGGCTAAAGCTATACTATATTTTATACATAATATATACTTTACTATGCTCGAGTTAAAATTAATCTATCTTTCTATTGTTTTCCGTTTTGTTTCAGTTTAAATTTATAATACAAATATAATTAATACTGTGGTTACTTCTTAATTCTGGACATATTATTTTTGACGTAAATACAAAAAATTTAAAACAAATTAAACGAATGTATAAAATTCGACGTAAATCCAACGTCGTTAAGATTGATGATATTTATCGATTTGTCCAGAATTAAGAAAACAAATTATGATTATGAATAATAAATGTAATTATTGTAAATGTGTTACCTAACCTAAGTGTTTGATTTCAAGATTTATTGTTTTTTAAATATATTTATAATAATTTTTATAATATGTTATATTTTTACTAATATAATTATTAATTATAATTGTAATATATAATCTATGACCAATGGCAACCAATTAAATAAACGAAAAAAAACTTATGGTTTTCGTGAGCCGAAACTAAATTCATGTGTGAGCCACCTTTAACAATTTATAGGGGTTGCAAAATAAACTATACATATTAAAAACACGCTAGGAGCTTTAAGAAATCTATTGATATAAATTTTATTAAAAAATGGTCTAGTAGTTTTTGAATTTATAAGGCTAAACAAAGAAAAGATTTGACGTGTTTTTAAGTGCAATTCTAATGCAGACAATAATAAATGACATATATTTAGGACATTTAGATACACTCAATGATACGCTACGATATTATATATTGTGCACAATGACCAAATCAAAGTGATAAAAATTGGATGGTTTATTAAAAGTGAACCATTTATCATAAAATATATTTCTATTTACAGAGTTAAATATAATTTACGTAAACAAGTATTATTTTATTTTCAAAAACCAAAATTAGGTTAAATGTTTTAAGTTAAAATTAAATATAAATACAGTTTCAATAATTAAGTCTATATAATTAATTGTTAGTATACATTACATTTAAATTTTCCTATTCAAAATCCTAAAATATTAATGGTTTTTGTAAATAAATGAAATATTATTATTTAAATAATTGGGTACTATTAGTTTTAATTTACTCAAGTAAATTTTGCTATGATATTCAAACATTTAACTTTATCGTACATGTATTATACATGCATGCTGACTACGATGAAACGCTATGAAATTGTCTTTTATACACAGAATCGAATAGAATCGTGCCATAGGTTAGGTTAAAAATAAAAATAATTAATAATGGTCACGCAAAGAATTATACAGGTCTGAGGTCATATTATTATAACATATATATATATACAGGATGATCGTAATTTAAGGTAACAGTAAAAACTCCTGCAAAATAACTTTTAATTTGTTACTGGTTTATATTACACTTATTATAGAAAAAAAAAATTATTAAACATTGAAATTGTTAATTTTTTTTTCCTTTTTAATTTTTTCCATGTATGCATAGCAAAAAAAAAATTGTATTGATTTGCACTCCTTTATTAAGTTTAAAGTTGAATTGTGTCATTTTTTTTAAAACAACTATCTAGTAGTTTAATATTCTTTTTTTCCATCATAAAAGTTGAATGATTTGAGAATGAATGAAATATCATATGAACAATATAAATACAAATCATACAAAATACTTGGTTGTTTTGATAAAAAAATAACAAAATAAACAAATAAATAATTCAAATAATAATCAAGAAATGTTGCTTTTTGATTAATTTTATTTTCATTTTTAAATAATTATTTTAATGCGCATGCTTGAAAAAAGGATTTCAATTTAAAAATGTTCAAAAATAAATATAATTTTAAGATATTTAACTACAAATGTGTATTATTAATGCGATCACGCGGTATTAATTGAATTTAAAATTTTAGGTATCATTACTAAACATTTTACTATTGATAAAATTATAACTCATGGATACAAACGTATAGACTATGGAGTAGTTAAATAACTATTAGTTATAAAAAATTACTTAACAAAGTCCAAATTCGATTTTTGTGATTCGAAATCCTTAAAAAAATATTCTTTAATAGTATAAAAAACGTATGCTGTCATAAAAAAAGTTAAAAATAAATAAGTTAGTTTACACAATACAATAAATAACTAATTAATAATATGATTTAATATTGTACTAAAATGAAGTATATAGAAGGAAAATAATGTTTTCAAAAACATAAATTTACAGAGAAATTGAGTGTTATGATAAAATAACTGTCTCGTACATGCAGTATATCCTCGGGTGTATATCCCCTCATAGTATAGTAGCAGAGCTGAATAGTTGCTTTATAACACACGCTTATACTATATTACAGTTTATGTGCACAACGCTCGCGGCCGTGGCTGAAGCTGACGTCCCTCGACTTTACATTTATAATAATGATTTACAATTAAATATTACAATATTGTAATATTACTATACGTACGGCAGTCATTTTATACGCGTGCGCCCGTCATCGGGTTGAACGTCGTCGATTTTCATTTATCATCTTCACCTCGTCATCGCAATAATAATAATAATACGTAAAGCCGCTGTTTTGTATTCTTGCGACGTGTATGTTCATAATATACATTTTTTTTAGCGTTTAAAAACGTAGTCAATTAAAATTGAAGTCTACACATTTAGCTTCTACATTATTATTTACTTGTAACATACCTATACAGGTGATGTACACATTCATAGACGGTAGTCACTCGATAGTTCGAAATTCAGGGGACCGAGTTAAAAATTCGATTTGTAGAGGTTTTCGATTTACTGAGTGTTCGAATAATAGAAAAGTAAAAAATTAATTCGAATTAAAGAGAGGTGAAAAAGTATTGTATGTACTATGTAGGTATATACATACTACATTTATTTTGATATTAATTTATTATACATATATACATATTATTATATTTTACAATTATTAATTGACGTTTATTTATTATATATTACATATTAAATAAATCTGTTATTTTTTTTTGTGATAAATTGCTAGCCACAATTTGGTCCATAGCGTTGTCTAATTTACTGATAGCATTGAAAATTGTATTGTATCTTTTTTCGTTCATTTCAGATTGCTCAAAAAATTGACGTAATCCTGACAAAAGCTTAGATTAGGTAGGTAAGGTACGATAACGTTTATAAATTACGATAATATTTAACCACCATCGTTATTAGTATTGTTTTAGATTGTACATAATCTTTATAAGTATGTATATTGTACATACATATGAACTTACATATAATCGCATTTAAGGAAATTCGAATTATAGAGGTTCATGGAATAAAAATTCGAATTGTAGAGTGTATCCAACCGACAGACATTTCGAATCATCGAGTGGACCGGAATACATGTATTTTCTTTTAATTATAGAGGTTTTCTCAGGGGACTCGGCGTTTAGTTCGATTTGTCAAGTTTTTCGAATTATCGAGGTTCGAATTAACGAGTGACTACTGTAACAGATATACTCGGCAAGGATTAATATTCGTCGTTTGCTTATATTATTTTCACAATTTTAGGACTGAGATATTTTTAAAATTCAATACATTTACCTACATACGTACATAGGTTAGTTCGTTTCTGTGTGACTGAACACTATCATGCGAGTGATTATTAATATGGACTAAAAATGTATAACAGTGTTAAATGTTATGTTATTTTTGTTCATAAAATATGTTATCTTAATTAAAATTACATATTTACAGGACATTTTTACTAACAGTGTCAACGAGTTAATTTTTACCTCAATTATAATAAACATTAACTCATAACTAATTATTTTTTATATGACTTGAAGGTTGGAAAAGATATTCTAGTATGACACGGAAAACGGTTTTCTAATCTATTAATATTAAAAATTGAAAAAAAAATATTTTTTTTTTAATTTTGTTGGCATATTACCTGGTTTTTTTTTATAATTTTAATCTGGTAAACTTTTTTGGCTCATGATTGTAATTGAAGTCTATAGATAAGCTTTGGAGCATAAAGAATAGAATAGACATAATATATAACTAGAAAATATAAAATATTGTAACTTAATAATAGCTAAATTTAATATTTAAAAAAGTAATTTATCTTGTACTTTTCATTTTTTCTAGGTTTAGTAAAATTTTTACGATGATAAAAAGTCTTAAACTTTTAATTGATAAAAAATAATGTAAATTTTTTTTCTTTTTAAAAACACATTTTTTTTAATGAAGTTTATTTTTCTTCTTCAATATTGTATGTGTAACCTTTCTCCTAAAAAATAATTTTTAATTTAAAATAAAAATTTAGTACGTAATATTAGTATGAATTTGTACGACTAAATTTCAAGTACCTAACTGTAATATGACACCAATTCAATGGCGTATAATCAATATTTTTAGAATTTTATTTCGGTGATTATCATTTGCATGTTGATTAGACAGGTTTGTTGGTTACCTTTTTTTTAGATGAAACACAGCCCAAACGAGATAAAGAAATAGCATTTTATTCACGTATACTTGTATTTTTATATTTTTTATTCATAATGATTAAAAGTAAAATATAAAAGTAAACTTTTTTTTTTGCACGTTCAATTTGTATTTTTGTAAAAGTAAGTATTTTCACGAATAATAATGATTGTTCTTAATGATTAGGTTGAATGCAAATGAAACTTGTTATTTTTTTTCTTAAGAGGATGTCAACGCGTTTGTTTTCTTTGACAGATCCACGAGCAATATATATTTTTCAAGCCCAATTGTGTATTGTTATCTTTAATATTAGAACAAATAAACTTATATTAAAATTATTTAAAGCAAAACTTTTTATCTTAAAATTAAGTTAAAGTTCAGAAAATTGAATCTTAAAATTACACTTTGAGGATTGTTCAATCATTCCATAGATTTTTTTAACATTAATTTTAGTACGTAAAGATATATGTGACTATGAATTTAATTTTATTAAACTGCAATTAGTTTGTAAAGGACTTAACTATAAATTAGAATTAAACGTAAAATGATGAAAAAGCCTTGCAAAATTATCGATGATGATATTTGTCAATAATTATTCCATAAAATACTAATTATTTTAATGATATAATAAAAATACGTATTATTTCTTGTTTATTATGTAAAATATTTTAGTATATTTCGTCCATCACTGTTTTATCATATATGTCGTCAAGTAATTTACAAATCGTTAAAAGTGATGAAACCGTGATTTAATTATATATTAAAATTATACATTTTATTAGTAAAAACATATATGTACGCGTATGGTTTTTGATAAATTCTGTTCGAATATTATCTTTTTTTCAAGTAGAGTAAGTTCAATTGTTCAACAACAATACGTATACGTGCGATTCGACTTTTTCGCTTAACCGTATTTTAATATATTATATTATTAATTATACGTACTAATTTATTGTAAGTAGATTGGTAGTGACATTTATATCCACAAATTTTGGTATTTATTATAATAAGGCACAATGTTTATTTATTTTACATACATTTTGTATTTTTTGTACCATACTTCATGAATAAAAATTCGATTAAAAATTGCAAAAACGTATTTCGCTATCTATGCAGATAATATGTACAATCGTTAATTCTAACGAACATTGAATAAACTATGCATTATTAATTTTAAGTGTGTCGATCTGATAGTCGATAAGTTTTATTTGTAACCAATTATCAAAATGCAATAGTGTTTTTTTATTGTTAAACATTCTATAACACACGGTTCGATGGTTTCGAACTACTACGTCACATAGTTTGTTAGTTTTTACTTTTTATTGTTATTTTATATTTTTATAATCGTAGGTATGGCATATTTTGATGATAACATAATTATAAAATTGGATATTGGTTATTGATACAATACTAATATTGGGAATAAAATTACAGTATTTTGTTTGTCGTATTTTATTTTTAAACATGTGCGGATGACGCTCCAAAATCACATTGTAAGAATACAGGTGGAGGGTACTTACACTTCAAATCACTCGTTTATGACAAAATATTATATTCTGCACTATAGTTGCCGCTGTTTAAGTGTAATAGAAAATTAATAATAATACAACTCGGTTTTATGATGGAAATCAATGGTACATAAAATATATTGTAATAGATAAATAAATATGAGTTCAGTTATTCAGCAACTTTTATATCGTAATTTAAATATAATATAATATAATAAATATAATTGAATCTATAAGTAAATAATTAAGATTAATAAATGTATTTTTATAATAATTTAATATTTCACTATTATATTTGTTTATGGTTTCAAAACTATTTTTCAATATATTTATGTGTAATAATGATAGGGCTCTTGAGATACTCTACGAAAAAATACTGATAATATGTATTTACTTGGCACTCATATCTAGAGCATTGCCCGGGCATTTCTCAGAATGACAAATTTCCTACTTGGCTTATAATATACACACATATATGATATGCATTGAATTAAAATATTATTCTACCGCAATTGTCGAGTTAAATAATACGCGCGATATAATAGGTATATTATGGCGTATACAGGTAGCTAAGTATCTATACACTGTACACGGTCTATAGCGATATAGGTATCAGAATTGCGGTAGACGCAGCGCTAAAGCATATCGGACTATTCGGACTGAACCACCACCGCATGTTATATATACATAGCTAGTTGCTTCTGACGGCGCTGCAGCTGAGACTCGACTCCCTTCCTCAGCCCAGCGCGGCTTCTCGTCCGAAACAACATATATAATAATAATAATAATAATAATAATAATAATAATACACTCACCGCGTATTACAATGTCCTCCGTGAACGTATTTATTCTATCTATAAAGTAGGTAAAAAACACTACTCTTGCCTCTCTCTTTCCATCTCATTATCACTCGCTCTGTCTATCTATCTATCCATCTATCTATCTCTCTCTCAAATTTTTTATCCCTCCTCACCGTCATCAACCGCCGGTACACGCGCAGCATCGTCTCCGGCAACCGCCGTTTGCTCTCTCTCCCTGTATAGATGAGATGTGATGGTTTATTTTTAGACCCACACCATCGCCGGCTTGCACCGTAGCCACACTCGGATAGACAGCGGTGCAGCAGACAGTTATTATAATATCATAGTTAGTGCGATATACGCGAGACGAGCGCACACACGCATCACACACACCGTCCGGATCCCCGGCGGAGACGTTCAAGTTAATCGTCGTTACCTGTCATATAGTAGTTATACATTAATAAACGACAATAACAGTTTAATACTCATCATAATATATATTCCACACCAATACCGCAAGATGTCCGCGACCCGCGAAGATGACAGAAGAATTGAAATTAAATTTTTGTAAAAGTACCGTAGCCAGTCTAAGAGTAGTATTCTAAGACTTCCGTGCCGGCTTTTGTCTGTAACGCGTGTCACACATCAATGTGATATATTACAGTGTACGAAATCACACGCAAGCTCGAAAACACCGACGCGAACTTCGCGCGCTACTCGCCGCCACCGTTTTCAGCGTTTTATCGTCGGAAATATTACGGGATTCGATCACACGGTAAACAGCAATATGCATATATATATATATATATACAGTAGAAATTGTTTATAATGATACCGGTTGAAGTGACATACTGGGTTTTATGATCTAAAATTAAAGGTCCCGTCAAAACACCAGTCTTATAACGTGCACATTTTTATCGGTTTTTATGACGTTCTTACAACCTGAATACGCGAGGATGTAATAACTTGAATTTAGACAAATGTTTTATTTATTACGACCACTGGTCATATTTTTATTATCGACGGTGATTAATAAAAACCATAATTTTCAATATAAATAATCAGTGTAAAATTATATTATGGCCGTTAAAAAATAAAAGTTCTAAAATAAACTTTGAAAAAGTACAAATAAAAATACATGATTTTTATTTTCTAAAAAAAATTATGTTATAAACTAAAATAACAATTTTTTTTTCAATACTTATCAAATAAATATTAATATGTAATAAAAATATATTTTACTTTTTAATAGTATACATAATTAGAGTTAACGTTTTGCAAATAAAATATAGTACTGTATACTCGTATTGTTTACTGATAACTTTTTTTTTTAATGTTGATTATAATGGCCTATTTTTCCTGAAACATCATAGACGATTTCTTCTGTATGTATAATGTACTCATCATATATATTAGTAGGTACTCGTACAATAATATGCTATCGGTAAAAAATATAGGTATCTACTAAAGATTAATATTCATTTATTATTCCTATAACTATACTTCATCGCTTTGCAGTTGTAGTTTTTTAGTCTGTGATTGTAAGTCATGTAGATTAAACAATATTTAGATATACGTTTTTAAAAAACATGTGATTTATTAGTTACATAATGAATAAACGCACATTAAAATTAAAAACGAAATATTTTACGATGGTGAATTAAAATAAGTTCTTAAAAATTGTAAAAAACGAGATTCCAAAGGAAAATATTTTGAAAATCGTTTATTTATAATTCAAGCACTTTACTAAAGACTGTGCCAAACATTCTCTCAACACGAAAAAATAAAATTATTTTTTTATTTTTTAAATAAAATTATTTTTTTATTTTTTACTTAAGAATACAAATAGGAAGTGTAATAGTAATAGTTGTCTAAATTTATGCGATATTGTAAAACTTGTCTAACATTGATTACTTCAAATAAAGGAAACACAAGTCAAGGTGTTTAAAAAAGACCAACTAAAGTTGACTGGTATAATTTAAATTGAAATGTAGCAATTGTAGCTGAATTTCGAAAACGTGAGAAAATGAGACGCCTGATATATTATGAAAATATAAATGAATAAATGTATAGATACCTACCTACCTATAGCATGTTAAATATTTGATATTACGGTAAATAGCATATTTTGTACGAGTACCTATTAACAGTATTAACAGTTAACTATTAACACTATAAGTTAATACTTAATATTTAGATTTCTAATATTATATATTACGGCGACGACGTTTATTCATTACATCGCAAGCAATGCTACAGTACAATAAAAGTGTACAAGGTACCTTTACATATTATAAATTATAATATAGGACATGTTTTAATAATGTAATAACAGTAATATACTTGTATATATATTTATTAGATTGTAACGTAATCAGGTGATTGAGAATATTTGTGACGACCCACTGCTGTGCCACTATTGGGAAATTTGCCTTAACCCTATACTATAGTTTCAATAAAATATATTATACCATTTACATAATAAATTGTACGATAAAAATCACATCTACAGTGCTCCGTAGTTCGTGGGCATTAACTTTTTCAACTTCAATCGAAAAATTAATTTGTAATCTAATCTAATTGTACTTGAATGCTGACAACATTTTCTCGGAAATATATTTATGTATATCGTATTTACAACCTAAAAATGACTATAGGAGTACCTATTTTAATTTTCAACCATGCATTAACTTATAAAGTGATGACAAATTTTAAGCTTATGTTATCGTTCAACTCGTTCAAGTGTTTCTTTTTAAAACATTTTGAAGTACCTATATAAATAGATTGCAACTTTTAGGTTATTTTTGTATTTTTTTTTCAAATTAGGAAAAAAATTAATTTGATTATGATAGTTTAAAATTATAATTTTAAAAACATTTCCTCCTTATAAAATCCGATAAACGAATCGTCAAATACGTAGGTACCAAAAATAGTAAAATAAATGAAATAAGTATTAGAATTTCTAATATATTATTTAATAATGTCTTGTCATTCGTAGCCCGGTGGTGGTCTTCCATTACTGTCCTGGCTTACACTGTACTACAGCACACTATATGTCGCACGACACAGTGAATTACATTATATATAACACCTCTGCACGCAGTGTTAGATTCCATGGGTTGTCGCGTGGCGTGATATTATTTTTGGCCGCGTACGCTATAATATTATGTTTTGTTTTAAACGAAATATTATAATGTATATATATATTTAATTTTAACATGAATAACGTTAAAAAAGATCTTTCCCGGGAAAATTGTTCAACGCATCACATGACGTAAATTTTTTATTTTAAATATTTTATAATTTTAAGTCTTCTGTGCTGATATTACTTATTAGTTATTAATTAATACGATTAAATGGTCATAAAAATAAAAATCTTTTTTACATTTTTTTTTTTAAATAAGAAAAACTTACAAGGAATATTATATAAGGTTAAAATTATAAACTGTATATATTATTAACAGCAGTATCCACGTTTTGATGGGTTTGAAATTTGAATATAAAACGCTTTTAATGATAAAATAGTAAAATCCTGTTCAAATTTTAAATTTCTATAAATAGTTCAACTACTTCTAAAACTATAAAATGGTATCATAAATATTTGGTGAGCATTTCACGTATATACAGTTTATCTATTAATTCATTTTGGAATTACCTATGATAAAATAGGTTTTGTCAAAAATTTGTGTTGTGTAAATATTCTGTTTTGCTGCAGTTATTTTTTTAGTTTTTCCCAATTATATTAAAAATGATTGAAATTTTCGCATTCAATAAGTATCCACTCAATACTTGAACCAATTTTCTATTAAATAATAATAATAGAACACATCATCATTGTAAAATAAATATATTTATTATTGCTTAGAACATAAATCAAATAGCAACACGGAAATGAGTAAAAAATGTACCCTAAAATTATAAATCTCAATATTTTTTCGTATTGAAACACTCAGTATACATAAATATTTTTTTTTAATTGTTTTCAATATTTTTTACCTTGTGTTATACTTATTATTTTTACCTGTAACTCTCGCTTCCCCTTTGAAATAAAGCTCTGGGATACACCCCCATATGGGTACTTCTACAGAAAAATAACTGACTAGATGAAAAATATTTTAAGTGTACCTCCCTAATTCTAAATTTTTATGGAATCTTTACACATCAATCACCAATGATAATTGATAAGTATAACATCATATATTTAAAACACTTAATTTAATTTATCAGTTCTAAGAAAAGTTATTTTCTTATTTACATTATGCACATTATCAGTCATTGAAAAACCCAACACCTAGAACTCAATCTAATCTTGCCAATAATGTCTTTTATTTGTTGTTCGAAAAATTCTTTATTTACATACCTTTATTAATGAATATTAAAACTATTATACTCCATTTATATACTATATACTGTACACAACAATATATTATAACTAGTTACTCGAACATAATATACCCATAGTAGTGCACCACCGGTAACGGTCAATATAATACACAGATAGCGAAATTAATAATATCATTAGTGATTAAAATAAATAAATTAATAGACATGTGGTATTTCTGTTCTTTCATTACTGTAGTTACATTAGACGTCAGTAATTTTTCATACTAAGTTTGGTTTTTCTAATTTGGCTATATTCTTAAACATAAATTATAAATGAATAAAGAAGGAATTTTACATTTTATTATTTTTATGAAAAGTCTTAATTATTAAAAAATATTTTCTCAGGTATTACATTTGTACCACCAGCTCTCTCTGCCTTCCCCCAGGTGACACTGCGTCCATACAATAAATATAAATCTGTCATCGCTTTCTCTATGTAATTGTTGGAGTAAAATTACGAATATTCGATCCCTAACGCGGGATATTTTTAATTATTTTTAATGCCCGCTGTATTAGAATTTGTTCATCGTCAAATATGCTATGTGCTAAAAACGATGATTCGTACAATATATGAGTGCTATAGAACTATTAGCTATTACTGGCACTAACAAACACACACACACACACACACACACACACTCATAATAAATACATTAAATGCTTACAATTTCCTGTACAACGTTGTAATAATATTATATAGCTGTGGAATTGCTGTTTTGTCGGTATTTCGTAGCATGGCTAACATTGCAATACCATATGAATTGTTATGTAGGTACACTGCAGCTGGCGTTAGCGAACAGATTTACGATCAAAACGTCAGACCAAACAAAATATATACTTTAATTTTATGTATAGCTAATAGCTATACACTGAACTCCACGTCAATCCATTTCACTAGTATTTAAATGAAATGCCCTGTGAGAAGATGGTTTTTGTAAATGTCAGTTTTTGTTGAGTGTTGACTGTTTAAGTTATAGTTAAAATTTGATTGCGCTTAATAATTTCTATCGAGTTGGATAGATGACCTACAAGTCACATTGGAAAGTATCAAACTTAATACTTAACAAATATCATAATATTTCAAATAATAACATTTTAAATAGTTAATTCAATGAATAAAAACTGAAATATTAAATTCTGAAGCATACAAAGCAATTTGATAAAAAAAAAATATATAAATTACTAAATGTACATAGTAGGTACATATACTAATGACCAAATTGTCAATGTACCTTAAGATCAATAAAAAAATAAAACTTAAACATATTAATCAATATTGTTTATCATATTCTAATATAGATAAACAATATAGAGGGTATGATTGGATAACCATTTCTTAAGTAATAAATCAAATATCTCTGAAAATAATTAATTAATCATTATAACCCTATCGATGATCAAAAATTAACATTTAGATAACGTGGATACTAAATTTGTAATAATGAGATTTTTTTTTTGAAAAATCGTAAATGGCCGACTTGAAATTGTTTATTTTTATAGTGAAATATATTTAAAATTTAAATGAATCAAACTATTTCTCAAAATATAAAAGTTTTTGAAAAATGAAATTATCCACTGATTCCACTGACCTGTTTTCTCATTCCACCTAACTAGGTTGTTGAAAACTACTTGCAACTACTGATTAATTATAGGTAACAACAATATTATATAGGCCGAAGCCCGTAGGCAAAGGCAAACCCACAAATTTATTATATATCACAACGCGATTGGTAGGTATATACGAATATACGATTATAATATTACACATTATACAATATGTCTATGGTTACTATTAACAGAAATTATGAAAATCAAAAACCTATTAACTGCATCGGACGCTCGCTAGGTCAATTGCCACTGTACAACATGTTGTTATTGCTTCTTTCTACCTAATAAATAGTTAGGTGAGTATTATATTCTCTGAGGGAATAATTCAGTGTAATGAGCTATTTCTGCTGTAATCTTAGATTTGAAAAAAAAGGCTTAGAGCAAAGTATAGTAACAAAAATTTTCTTTTGGACAGGAATTTCGAATATTATTTTTTAAGTCATGTTCTATCATCACAGCGGACCTTGTTTCATATTTTATTTTTTTTTTTCATTCATAAAAGCACATTTATAATCTATTCAAAAAATTATAATAAGTAAATTCGATAATATAGTAATAATAAAGATGACTTGGTTAGTTTGAGGGGGAAAACCATCCATCAACAGTACCTCATGTTTAATTTGGTGGGTTCATGTGAAAAGACCGTTTTTTTTCTATTAGGCAAGAGCGTCATCTTGATCATTTTCTTTTTAATCTCCTTAGAGGGTTGCTGGGGATAGTACTTCAAGACGTATTTAATTAGAGTTTTAAACGTTCCTTAAGTATTGCATCATATTATATTATAATTATATTACTTTATAACATCCAGGTTATGATTGCCACCACCACAATGATACAATGTTCAATAAATATGGAATTCCTATCATTCCTAGATTTTTTAGCTACCATTGCGCGCATAATGTGCGAGGGTATTTTACTTAAATATAAATTTTTCACATGACAGGTATTAATGTAATTTATATATATATATATATAACAGTTATATAATGGTACCATTCGCGTGTTTGGTTATACAAACTTTCATACCACTTTTAATAGCAATAACGATAACGGTTATATTTCATTTTTAAATTTCCACCTACAAATCGACAATAGGTATAGGTACCTACGCGTACGTTAATACATCATGTTTTGAGGAAAAACACATAGAAATTTACCACCTAGGTCTTAGGTTCCCACTTGAGACGAAGGCTACCGCTCATCACCCTGGCCTCCCCCCCCCCAAAAAAACACTGGCCTCAATATGTGCAATCTGTGTACCTATTATATGTTCGGCCATAATAATATATAATATTACATCGATTAGACAATTATTCAGACATTTCCGATGTACCCATAGACCACGCGAGAGTTCGCTTACGCGTTGCGGAACATACGATACGTTCCCCTCTACTTGATATATACAGCCGGAATGCGTACTTGACCTAGAAATGGTCGTGACGTGACGCTTCGACGTGGTAATATCGTACTATCGGGATAGTTAACGTCAGGTCTGCAGGTATAGACTGCATAGGTATACCTACAGTCTATACCGCGACGTCCGTAGACACTCGTATACCAAGGTTCTGATTTTCACGTGTTCTAGGTGAGGAATCGTTTGCGTGCCAGCAATACGCGGCGCGGTGATCGTCCGGCAGTCATGTCACCGCCGCCGTCGCCGCACTTCAATCACCGACGACTACTGCAGCACGCCTCCCGCGACGACAGCTGTAGTTGTTACAGCCACTCAGGCCCGTCTCCCGGTACCCCACGCGTGGTCGCCCCAACGGTCTCCGGTCAACAGTCTTCTGGCGTAGTCCCGACAACTTCCGGTTCGCCGCGCCGATGACGGCGTTATCATGACAGACCGCCGATACAGCGGAAGCTGCGGAAGCAGCAGCAGCAACAACAGCGACAACGGTTACAACGGCAACAACGGTTACAACAGCAACAACGGTTACGTCAGCAACAACGGCTACAGGTGCGGAATCAAAACGCAACTGCACGCACCGTCGTCGGGCCGATGTAACAACCACCACAACAACAACAACAACAGCAGCAGCAGCAGCGCTTGCAAGACCGGCGTCGTCCGGCCGACGGCCATGCACGTGAAGAAGACGTGGAAGACCGCCGCGGTGATGTTGCTGGCCGTGGCCACCGTGTCCACGGTCACCGCGGCGTTTTACTTCAACGCGGCGACCGCGTGTTGCGCGGTGGCCCCGCAGTCGTCCGCGTCGCTGCTGAAAGAACCGGCCAACGCCGCGGCCGCGGACAGCGGCCCGAACCGGTCCAAGTCGGTCGACTCTTCGATGCCGCGCACGTCCAAGCTGTACGCCGTGTGCGAAATCCGCGACCACCTGCGCAGCCCCGCCGACCGGGTGAGTACCTAGCTGCCTGCGAATTTCGTGATTCGTAGCACAAAATATGATAAAAGAACGTATAGGTACAGCGCAATGTTTGCAAACGTCGACGATACGAATATTTTCGATTTTCGTTTCGTTTCGCGCGGAGGAAATCCGACAAATTCGAAATCTTCAAACGTCGCGCAAAAGCGTCGTAGACTTCGGGGTCGTTATTGACGAGGAACGCGTGCCGTTACGCGTACGTCATCGACAACCGCGTCGTTACCGCCTATCGCGCTTTCGCCGTCGTCACGGCTTAGGTCGTAATATTATCATCGTTCTTGTTTCACGCGAATAGGTAATCATTTTTACTCGGGTCCGCGAAACGACCGGACCGGCTGACGACTGCATATAACAATATCTCCGTGTTTCGTGCCGTGTCGTGGTGTTCGTGTTTTGGCCGTATCCGATTTTCTTGGTCGCCCGTTGTGTATACCAATAGGTACCTGTTATCTCGATTTTATCAAACTTTTTTAAACGCCACCCGACTTTATGCGCTTTAAACGTCTATTTATTTTTACTTCGCGGTTACGTTTGGTTAGGTAAGTAAGAACTGCATGATGTCATCACCACCATTTGGTACCCATACGTTTATCCGGTATCGAATCCGTGGTTTGACGAATCGAGACTGCGCTATAAAAACACGACATGAAACACGGAGACGGTGTGCGATCGGCTGGTTAATTACGAAACCACAAAATCAATTCAGAGCGATTGCTGGTCACCCGCACTGAACCACATGGAGAATTTTAATAACCGTCTTTTAAGACGTTTTATAAATATCGTCATAGAAGATGCGTTGATGTAGCATTATATTATATTCTTGGTTTAAATTTTAATTACAAAATGTAAAGTCACGTTAAGTTTAAACGGTTATTTGTATACGCGATATTTTAATGCTATACTATTATTCCCTGCGGTCGTTTATACTAATTTTCGAGGTAATAAATTTAATATTGGCCTTAAAGAATAAAATATGAAACGCGCTCGCCATGTTTCATTTCATATGTTTCTTAAGTCGAGTCGCAAACGAATCGAAGCCTCGTAGAGTCGAAGCACAATGGGTTTTTGTTCTTATATATTATTATGTTTCGAATCGATAAAGTTGTTTTCATGAGCCCGAAAACAAGAAAATTAGGTGTGAACTGAGAGAGAGAAAAAAAATAATCATTCTAATCAAATTATTTGTTTGAATAGATAGGTTTATAAAAATTAAATTTAGCTCTAAGAATTTGAATGACATTAAACTAAGGCTAAGAGAAATAAAATAGATTCAAAAAAATATTCAAATCAGTTATTATAATCATGTATATATATATATATATATATAACACTAATTCTCACGGTTTTAACGGGGTAATTGACCATAATAATCATAATAACAGCCTGTATAGGAAATAGATTACGAAAAACTTCGAGCGTGGGCCTTGTAGACGTCTAGTTAAAACATTACATAATCTAAAACATAATAATCATATAAAAATTAAAATTAAAGAAACAAATCGGACAGATAATGAATGATCGTATCATTTCCATTTAAAAAATGAAAATCACCGATACCAATTTTGGCTCACCGACGGAAAGATCCATTATATTAAAAAAAAAACAAAAAAAAAACCGACAACTAGAGGACTGGATTACAGTAAAGTGAACAAAGCTGGTCTTTCAAGGCCGAGAAACGAAAAAGAAGTGACGGTCGATTACGCGACGCTTCAAACGAAATAATATACAGTTTTGTAGCAGGTGGGAAAAATGAATAATTTATCATTGTAGTTATTTACGACTCGGTATGTTTTAGTTATATAGTTATTATAAGGTGTGCGAATCATCACACTGCAGATTCTATCTAAAGCATTCAGTAGTTATTGTTTTGATTTTGGGTTTTTTCAACGATACCGGTGTGTCAGTGGCGTTATTCTGCCGTGACAACACGTATAATTATATAACTTACAAATTATACATATGATAAACAATAATATTTATAGGTATAATAATAATTATTATCATAATTATTTGCGTTGGATGTGACAAACAGAAAAATTCAAGTTGTATGTTTTTCTACAAAAATAATGGAGTTTTTATCAAACGAGAATCGTAAAATCTACTAAAGTACTTGTAGATACCTAGCTATTTATTCATTCCAGGACACAATTTAGCTGGGTTTTCTCGACTGGTGTATTATACATATATTAGGAATGCACGCCAATAATTGAATTCTCAGCAAATTAGCAAATATTTTACGAATAATGTGTTCCGATGACTATAATGTACTTGACAAGTATGTTAATGTTTGCATAATAGTCGAATAGCCAAGTAAACTACTCTTACTGCTGGTTAAGTAATAACAAATATTGGGAGAGCGGTGGTACAAGAAAAATACTTAAATATAATTATGAATAATCCGAAAACAAAATTGTCAATTTACCGTTTATTATACATATAAAAAAAAAAAATACTACTTTATTAAAAAAAGATTTTCGTTTTATCACATCTAGTTAATTAAGTAATAAATTATTATAAACTTGTGTCTAATAAACATTTTATCTACATCGTTTAATTATGTATTTTTTTTTTTTAATAATGATGGAAAATGTTTAATGTATTTCATCATACATTATTATTATTATATTATTCATAAAATATTTAATATATCGTGTAATCAATACAATACACAGATCTACCTCCAATAAATATTTAAAAAATTTTAAAATAAGTACGCTCACGAAACGCAGCTAATTTTTATAAAAGATAACTGTAACCTAACCAACTAATGTTTGCCTTTGTAGCTTTACCTATATTATAGAACTCGCTGAGCGTATCGGTGGTGATTACAATTTAAGAATTTGGTATATAATATTAATAACAAATATTATGAACTATTAAAGTGTTTAAGTATGTATATTAAGATAACTCTATCTACGCATGACGTGTTGTCTCCGTTTCACAAACATGTAACACAAACAATTTGCTTTCAATTATAAAACCAATACAATTGTGTGTTGTTAGCTTTAATATTACAATAAAAATATATATTATCAATGTTAAAGATAAGAACATTATTTATGCTTAAGCGTTTAGCTTCTTTCGATATTTTAACTTTTAAGATAGGTTTGAGTAGGTATTATAAATATTAGAAGTTAAAAACTTAAACTTGACTTAAACTTAAATAATAGGTCAATTCATTCAAATACTAAAACTAACATTTCAAAGTCGGTTCTACTGAACAGTTTGAACGTAAATTTGCTATTTTGTACATTTTATAAGACAGAGACAATATATGTAAAGGTAACATCGATTTTGACAACTTTTCACGTAAGGTTTGATGAATATACAATTCTATATATATAATATACATATATTAGATTTACAATGCAAATACTTAATTATACACCTTCATAGTAAAAAGTTAGTTCTGTTGTATATATAGTATAGGTGTTTAGTGTACCTCGTCATTAAATAAATTCTGTAGTAATGTCAGTAATGGATGTGTTAAATTTTAATTCCGTGTTAAACGATGAAGAACGAATTTGAGTAAAGATACGGTACCGCCTTTATTTTTGCCTTATACCCCCTCTAGTCAGAAAAATTAAAAAAAATACAGACATGTTATTAATGTTATTATCCTTATTTTAACGTTTTAGCTAACAATTATTGACTACACTGGCGTACACATAGCTTTGTTTAATTCCTTACTATTAAGAACTAATATACTCTTATTATACATTTAAGTACAGACGATTTATGTCCTAATTTAAATTTAAAAAATAAACTAGGGAATTCTATGTATTTATAATACATAATATTTAATAGTTAGTACCTTACTACTATTATAAATCTTAAAAGGATTAGATCCCGGCGTTTTAGACTTGTTTTTGAAGAATTTAAGAGTTAAAATTTAATAAACAGGAAAAGTAATTTTCAATTAAACTTAACCATTTCAAATTTGATTACCTAATATAGTTACAAAAAACTCAAAATGTTTAAATGAATGGTGTAAAAATTAATTAGATCTCTTTTTTTAACTAACGTTTTTTTTATAATATCCACATTAATATTGTGTGGTTCAGTCAATTTTCCTGTATATGACTGCAATATTACTACTAAACTTACGATACTGGTGCTCCTACTATTATTTGCAATCACTGACGGTAATTAATAATTATAATCCACATTTTTTTAATTATAAATAAAACAAAAATATAATGATCACTCGTAGGAGTATTTGGTAAAACTCAGTGAAAAATAATTGGAAAAATGTTAAATAGTGTCGTCACAAAACGAGAACATAAAAAAGGGCTGTTCTTTTATACGAGTATAAGGATGTTTAATTATTGTAACATTTCTACTGTAACTATTATTTTTTTGTCATAATGAAGAATTTAATACTTTTATAAAAATATCCATTTTTATTTAATTGTTTGATGAGTACTTTTAATTACAGCTATTATTTATAGTCTTATTCATGGTCACCGTAGAACTATTTATAATATAGAATATATTATGCATATTATTAAATATTAGGTACTTATTTAGATTATAACCTTAGAATTTATAGACTATTTTATTTTTATACCATGTTATATATTTGAATTTTATACAACAAAAAAAATCTTTTCTAATTATCAAATATGGCTAGTTAAAATTGCATTAATAGTACAACAAAAAATTACAATAATATATATTAAGTTGAGGTAATCTAGTAGAAATATTAAAGTTACTAGCCATGCCATCAACTTATAGATGTTAGGAAGATTTTATTAGTTGTGTTTAAAAGAAAAAAATACAATACGTTATAGTAAAAAATTATTTTTTGAGGAAGTAAAAGTTTTTTTTGAAAAAATGTAAGAATACCTACCAACTACATTAGATTGTCATATTTTAATTAAAATAAAATATATTCTTAATACTTACCAGCCATTGTAGAAAAACTCGCAATAATAAATCAATAATAAAAATAATAATGGAAATTAATTTATAGAATCTTTAGATGACATTTTTTACATTGCTCGTGGTGAAACTCTAGTTCTTATGACAATTTTATCCGAATTTAAAGAAGGACAATTTCTAATGTCTCAGAGAGAAAAAGGTATGGTTTCAAATGACGAACAATTAAATTTAACTGAAAAAACGTAGACAACTTAAAAAAAATAAAAAGCTATGAAAAAAAATACAAGTGTCAATTTATTTCAAATTTGTGTAAAAAAAACTTTAATTTAAGTAAAACTAAATTCTAAAAATTTTCGTTTTCATTTACTTTTGATTGTTTTTTTCGATTATTTTGAAAAAATACTGAGAATTTCAACCTTTATTTAGAACAAACTAGATCCAACTTACTATTAGAAACCACCTTCGAAGTTGAAAATCAAAGCATTTTTTGACTACCTATCGACTATCATGTATACATACACATCTAATAATTATAATAATACATATCATAGAATAATACCAATACATCACTTTACTCAGAATCTAAAAAATTAAATCTTAAAATAATAACTATCGTTAAATAGTATAGTTATTTTTATATAATTAATAATATGATATTATATATTTATATAAAGTAAAAATGTTTAATTATGGCAATCAAAGTCACAATGATCGAAAAAAGTAATACAGTATTCTATACTAATTAGTAATTAAGTATTAATTAGAATAAACTATATACTGGTTATGCTATAACTGTATATATTATGTAAACTGACAACATATTACATAATAATATAGACTATATTTAATATTTATAAATACATTTGCAAAAAAAAAAAAAATTAATTTTAAAAGATTTTCATTAATTAAAGAACTTAATAAGATATATATTTGAAAGTGATAATTTTTACTATAAAAAGAAATATAAAATAAACAAAATACTTCTATACATATTTTTAATTGTTTATTTAAAGATCTGGGTAGGAACTTTAGTTGTTGGGCGTTTGTTGAGTAATTTGTCATTTAATGCGTACGGTTTTATATAATTTTAATTGTCTTTAGAGATCTCGAGAGTCTATAATAATGATGACCTAATATCTTTCTAGGTAAAATTTCAATTAAGTACGTAGGTAAGCATTTTAACAATTTAATAAATACCTTTCACAATCATTCAAAATAGAAAAATATTTCAACTACCTATAATATTTCTTTTATACATTTTTCATTTACCATATATAATTGTAAAACAAAAAAATAAATATATTACAGTACATAGTACGTAAAATTTTATTTTAATGATTGTTTTCCTTATGATCATTAAAATACCTACCTACTAGGTACATAATAAAATTCACTTCAAATTGAGATTCAATTATTTAATTCTCCGATATTTAAAAATGATTAACTTAAATTTTTTTTAGGATTTGATACCAACGTTTCTAAGGAGTTCAGTGGAACAAATTTTTCGTTTATGCGTGTATTTCGGGTGAATATTCAGTAATAGATTATAAATGTATGTATACTGTAGTATAAATGACATAGTGGAGCACTCCTCTACTTGGACGCACATATCAATCATGTGCTACAGGTATGTTTATAACTGAAGTACTAGCGTCTAGCACTAGTATCACACGTGCACGTACGACTTAACAAAATATCTACAAAGAGCTGTTGCGCGATTAACATAAAATATTATAATTTTTTTTTTTTTTTTTTAAATCACTCTTTGGAAAATGGTATTGTAATACATTTTTTTTTCTTAAAATTTCTTTAATCGGTCATTTGATCAATTTGTGTATTGTGTTCAATTATCATAAAATCATTAAGTACCTAGGACTATGACAGATATTTGATTGAATTTTAGGGAAGGGAGGCTTAAATCTCTCTTTGAAAAACAAGCTGTAGGCGTTTGTCCCCACTCTCTCTTTAATAACAATTAACAATATTTTATTTAATATTCATTTGCTATTAAATAACTAATTAAAAAGGAAAACTTCTAAATGCGTCACTAACTACATATTATTATGCACTTTAAAAATCATTAATTTATAATACAATAAATATTTTATTATTTTAGTAAAATAAACCTATTTTGATTAGCAAATGTATCAATAACGTTCTTGATATTGATATCTTTTTCGGTGTATAATATCTATTGAAGAAGAGTTGTTAAATTTTTGTGCAGCATACTCGTACGTAGCCATGCCTTAACTTTGGGTATCCGAGAAAAGCTTCTGATAATCGGAAATTTTTATTTTTGTAATTGTGATAATGCTATAACAATCCATCCGTGATAACGGAAAAAAAAGGACCCGTTAATAAAATCAAATAAAAAAAGCATAATTGAAACACTAATTATTTATGTTATTAAAATTATTACTTTCATATCAGTTTTTCTCATTAAGGCCTAATAGTTTATAAAAAATAAAATTACGATAGTATTCAATTACGTTTAATTACAAAATAAATGTTATATAATTAATATTTTTTTTTTTTTTTTATCTAATAGGTAACTAAGGGTAAGTGCGAAAAATCCATTACTTATCTATACAAATAATATCTAACGATTATAAAAATGTCACAATTTAACTTTTTCGGATAAAATTGAAGATATTGCCTATGCCTAGGACAGTAGTACCTACCAGGACACTTGGTATTTATTTTAACTTGTGCTCATGTAGCTTTTACTAGTTGTATGAAATTTTAAACGCAAAAGTGTCTTACTCGGTCAAAAATCTCGAATTAATAAAAGGTTCTTCATAATTTGTTTGTATACTAATCAAAACAAATTGAAAATACCTAGGTATTTAGTTACAAATTTTTTCTTATATAATATGTTTAAATTTAGAATTTTGATAAAATTCGTCAAAATGTAAAATCATTTTACAGTTAAAAATTTCTAAAATATTTTTTTTATATTCATACCTAAGTTTTGAATAAATATTGATGTATAAGATTAATAAAAAAAGCCAAAAGGTAAATAGTTGTGTCGAATATGTTTATATGATAATACTTTGTTCGTTTATGAAAACTTTATTTTAAACTTTATAGAATACAGATAGCTGTTTGGTCGATGTAAAATAAAAAATATTTAAATATTTATAGAAACTATAGTTTTATTTATTTTTTGATTAAACTACAGTGGTACTTGGTTTATATCTAACGTCACATTATTTGTTTTCTTTTAGTTCTGTACAATAATAATTTTATTTATTGACAAAATCAACAAAAAATGTTTAAAAAAGTGGTACAACTCTTTGCTATTGTCAATCAATAATGAAAAATAAAAATGAAATTGTTCGTAATAAAATGTGATTTACTGATGTCCAAAATGCTACGATTAAATTCAATAAAATCACCAATGAGTTCCTGTATAAGATTTCCTGGAATGGATAAGGTTGATAATTTTTTTTTACAAGAGGGTTGGGATGAAAAGAAAGTTTGTCATGAAAAATTTTAGCTTTGGACGTTAGTTATCATTCCGAGGCAAATATTTTGAAAAATTTGAATTGTGTTTATAGATACTTGATTTCTTTGCACTATACCAGAGCTCGTAAGTCCAAATGGATTCTAGAAATGTTTTTTATATTAGCAGTTTTATGTGAAGGTTTTTATTTTTTACAGATGTATTAGTGAAATAGTGTACTTAATATACGTTGGCGATTTATTTTTATTTTTTTTCTTTATGTATTGGACGGCCTAGGTTTAAATATTATAAAAGTCTTAAGTACATTACTATTTGGGATTTGTGAAAATAGTAATAATTATTTATTTGTTTTATTTTTACAGGACACATTTAACCGCAATCGGCGACAAACAGTTGACAGCACAAGCAGTATCGTCAATAAAAACCCGGCAAATAACCACAATAACGATGGGGGGGAGAGTGACACTGCCCGTAACGGCGTCAGAGGGAACGATACTACTCTCATTTATTTCATTACGCCAACATATCCACGACGAGAGCAAATTGCCGAGCTCACCAGATTAGGTCAGACACTAATGCACGTCTCCCGACTTTACTGGATAGTAGCCGATGATCGACCCGACTGCAGTCTACAAATAATGAATCTACTACCAGATTTCAGTGAGAATAATATTCAATGATAATATTATGTTGCCCGGTCGTAAAGTTTTAATAGTGGCCAAGAAAATATAAAAATTAGAACCAATAATTCATTTTTAACCATCAAAATTCAAAATAATTATAACATGCAATCTATTGTACACAGTGATAATAGTAAAACTTAGTTTCTGAAATTCATGAATTTATAATTTTAATTTATGACATTTTATTGTCAATTTATAGTATTATTTTATTAACAATTTGGAACTGAACTTTAAAAGCTTGTAAATGCATACAATTATTATAAATAAAAATAAATAAACTAGTTAGATTTTAAAGTACCTAATTAAATACTCGAGTAGGTACCCAGTACTTACATCTTTTCACTTAGGTACCTATAGTAAAAATCCACAAATAAGTAAATGATAAGTAGTTTTTATTTAAATTATAACTAGAAAATAGACGTAGTAACTAGTTAACAATATTATGTATGATGTATCTATTTCTTGTGAACCTGTCTTATAACTTAAATATGTAGTGGCCCTGTGTATATTTTTACCCCCGGCTCATTTAATCGCTGCAACCAATATTAATACTTATAAAACTCGTGGCATTCAAAATATTATTATATTTTATTCGACTCATGATTGATAATTTTTCAGGCATTCCTTACACTTATATTGCCAGCCCTATGCCCTCGATATATAAACGCGACCCTGATGCCATGCCCCGTGGTGTTTCCAACCGTAGAGCTGCTCTCAACTGGATAAGACTGAATCACAACGTTAGTGACTCGAACGCTGTCATTTATTTTGGCGATGATGACAACACGTTCCATCTGGATCTTTTTAAGGAAATACGTACCACAAAGAAAATATCAATGTTCCCGGTTGGCTTGGTTGGAGAGTATGGTGTTAGTTCACCGATCATTGATAAAGTTAGTTTACCATAATTTCTCGACTACATTAGTTACAGACTATAATATAATTATACAGATATGTAAATATGTACAATTATTAATTGTACACATTGCATCTAATAGACTAAATTACTTATAAATCCTTTATGTGTTAAGGGCAAAGTAGTTGGCTTTTTTGATAGCTGGCCAGCAAAAAGAAAATTTCCAGTAGACATGGCTGGATTTGCTATTAATGTTCAACTTTTATTCAAATATCCTTATGCAACTATGCCATATAAGGCGGGTTTTGAAGAAGACCGGTTTCTATCAGCACTGGCTATTCGATTAGATGAAATTGAACCAAAAGCAGAAAATTGCACAAAGGTTTGTATAAATAATAAATTACATATTAATTATTTAATATAGGTTTATAAAGTTAGCAATAATAGCTTTCAAAAGATGTATATATTTTTATTTTATTTTGAATTTAAATGAATTTGATGATTTAGAATGATTATCTTACATTTTATTATAAGCTAACATTAAAAATATTTATAATAAAATATTTATTATGTTAAACAGTTATTTATATATTTTTAATTCTTAAATT
Source organism: Melanaphis sacchari (assembly GCF_002803265.2). NCBI lineage: Eukaryota > Metazoa > Arthropoda > Insecta > Hemiptera > Aphididae > Melanaphis > Melanaphis sacchari. Next base: position 16,708 of record NW_020271143.1, on the reverse strand, counting down.
TTATTTGTACAACTTTCTTATGTTTATTAATTATATGCATTTTTCTCTCTGTTTATATTATTTATTTATAATTTACACTAACTACCTACTTATATTGCATAATTTATTTTAAAAGGTAATTAAATAAATGTAAATGGTTTATATAATTATCAAACCATAGAAATACCTATAAAAAGATGAAAATATTTTTTCATATTGTACCTATAAACAAAATAGAAATAATAAACATGGAAGATATCATTAAAAAATTATTTAAGTTTGTCAGTTCATCACAGTTTGGTTATTTAAAATTATTCAGCTTTTGTTTTATATTATTATAATTTTATCACAAATATATGATTGTTACAGATTTTGGTTTGGCACACACAGACAGCAAAGAAACCTAAGCCAATAGTTATGGTCAAATCCAAAGCGACATTGCCTGGTTCACTTGCTACTCTACTTGATCAAGTAACTATGTTAGGTATAGGTGGAGTTAGCGAAACCACAGGTAAATCAAAATAGTAGAATACAATTTTTAGTTTTTTTAGTATAAATTCTATTAATGATTTTATATTTAATTTTTTTAGGTGTTCGCAGTTATATGACAAAAAATGGTAATATTTTTAGGGTATAACCTCATTTTCTTTTAATATTTGTATAAAATGTTTTATTAGATAAAATGTAGTTTAATTTTTAGTATATTTTAAATTATTATTGTCATAATATTTTATTTTATTGCTTTAAATTTGTATTGTTACATAAAATATTTTTGTTTTCATTTATATATTTTGTTGTTGTTGAAGTCATATTAAAATACTGTTTAAGTTTTTTTTTCTTTATGTGTGTGAGTAATTTTAATACTATAAATAATCAATTTTAAATTTCAACACAAAATAATTTTATTTGATTGCCAAATTATAGCTTCATTACCTTAAAATTTAAATAATGAATCTATTCAATTTATATTATTTTAGTTTATTTTCTAAGATAAATGTTATAACAGATTAGTTATTGTATTTTATAAATATGTAAAATGTAAATAATATACATGTAATTTGATTTTTTAGTATTAGTAATAGCCACTTTGTTGTATCTTCATATTATCTTTTATTTGATGGTGTTGATATTTCTCCGATTATTTCATCCAACACATAATTTAGCAATCCCATCGTTTGATCTTGAACTAAAACTATGTCAAAAGCAAGTTTATATTGTTGCAAATAACCATCATCGTGTTCCATCTGTAATTAATGTAATATTATATAATGTTGAAAAACAATATTTATTTAAATTATTTATAATATACAAAATATATGCAATTACCAAATTGGCGTTCAAAAATCCTATACGTAGTACAGTATCATATGGAATACCACCATCCATGTTTGCATCTCCTAATGAATCACCTAAAAGGATAACATTGGACCTTCCACTTAAATGCGTATCCTGAAAAAAAAAACAATTTTATGTCATATAAGTAATTAATATTTGTTATTACTTTTACATTTTGATGTGTATCAATGTATGCATGTTCATTTTTGTTAAACACATGTATAAGTTTTTCTCCTTTAAACCCTTCAATTGTAGATAAGCCATTATTGTCTTTAGACATTTTTAAAAAATTTGATACAACTGTTACATTATCAGTTAGCAAATTTTCATGCATAAGTATGAGTTCAACGACATCACCAATGCCAGCAGATAAAACAATGGTAGGTATTTTTTTGTTGTATAATTTGTTAAAAGCTTCAGCACAACCATCTCTAAAAAATAATTACAAATATTTTAAAAAATTTTACTCTGAAATAAAAATAAAGTTAATATGTTACATTTTATTATTACTAATGATATTTATTATTAAAAATTACAATACTTGTACTTTAAAACAAATTCTCTACTAAAAAAAAACAAATAATATTTTAATTCATACATTAGTTCAGATATCAATAAGTTTTATATTGATCTTAGACCTACTTTTTATGCTATATAACTGTTTCTATCAATGTTTGTCTGAATAAACAAGTTTGTGTAGCATCTAATATATATAATACTTTATACATAAAATAAAATATTTGATTAATATCTTATATAAATTAAATTACATTGTTAAATATAACAATGGTTTTGTAATGAATAATAATAATACTATAAAAAATTTAATTAAACATACACTTATTGTGATTTATGATTGATAAATTTGGTGGAATTAATTGACTTATTCAGTATACTACATGAAACTTAAAAATATAAAAATATTTAATTACTAATTATTAATATTATATTTTATAATATAAAATATAATACTTAAATCACCATTAGATTTATCAAAACACAAATTAAAATCTACCTAAGATGAAGGTCAGCTTTTTCGATAGACTTTTTAATATCTTCATACTGGAAACACAGGCCTTTCAACAAAAGTTCACTTTGTTGCCACCATTCTTCAATAAATGGTAACTTTTGTGCAACTGTCATTTGTGTGTTATCTTCAATTGGTCGATATTTTTTTAATAGTGTTAGCGCTTTTTCTTTGTAATCTTTTGATAAGCTGTCACATGATTCGAATACACCTATAAAATACAAAATTATAATAAACGTTATTAGCATAATTTAAATAATTAAATTATTTTAAATATTCATTAACTTAATTTACGCTTATTTATAATTAATATTGGTATAATCATATTTTTAATATAAGCAATAATTTATAGCATTGAATTTAATTATCAAGAATATTTGAAAATTATTCATTAGTGGTTAATATTACTGTGAACTATGGCTTAAAAACAGGTAAATATTTTATTGTATTTGATCTTTTATGTATTTTATTTTTTAAACCTTTGAACTATTTATCAATTTATAAATTACACTAAAATTTATTATTATTAAAAATAATATCAAGCAGTAATAGTAATAAAATGATGTATTTTTTAAATTTATTATTTCATTACCTACTATGTAACAACAAATTATTAATGATTTAGTTATAACATCATATTAGTATAAAAAAAGTTATTAAATTATTTACTTCCTACTTTATTATTTTATTTCTAATAGAATATAAAAATAATTTTAATATTTTAAGTGCGTTTAATCATTGGAAAAAATATAGTTTGTAAAACATATTGGATAGAAACGAGTGCCAAAATTAGATAATATGCTAACATAATATTAACTTCCTTATTATATTTTCATGGCAACTATTTAGCTTTGAATTTCTCAGAAATAATATAATTATGAAATCTTACACTTTAGAAATAGCTCATAATTGACACTAATAACCAATAATGTCTTAGTTTATGTTTATTACATAACTCCAATTTTTAATCAATTTAATCTTATTTTAATTTTTTTTTTATACTTAATTATATTTATTTAAATGTTAACTTTTTACAAATTTAAATAAAACTAGCTTTAAAACTTAAATCTAAAAAAAACCATTTAACTTAAAATTGAAAAATGAAATTAGAATTTTTAGCAAAGTAGGTACATTAATTATTTAATATCTGTAAACTGTATAGCCTAAAAATGTTAATATAAATATTCAATAACAAAAAAAATATATCAGAAGATAAAAAAGATAAAAAGAAATTCTAAATACTTATAACATT
>NW_020271143.1:9896-13105 GCF_002803265.2 Melanaphis sacchari | reverse complement strand
AATGCAAGTACTGACATTGTTGTAAATTCGTAAATATATTTTGTCAAATAATTGTTGAACATAAAGTATAATCAAAGAATTGACAAAGCTAATCAAGGTATGGTTATCGAACAGAAACAAATAAACTAAAATCAAGTTCTTAATATTTAACTGATACTTTCATACACTTATTACGAGTACTATTATCAAAATATAAATATATAATACTATTAAAATCACTAAAACTGTTAAAATGTATAAAATATGTAAAAAAAAATAGCGGAAATTTTACAAACTATATAAAAATATGTATTTATAACGAAATATAATATGTCTTATTTAATTGCAAATCATGTGAAACGAATTTATCATTTACAATAATTAATTTATCATATTTTAGTAAAAATATATATTCACATACAAATCCCAGCCCTATTTATGACTATCCAATAAACTTTCTACAGAATATCTAATATTTCAAAAAATATTACAATTAAAAACATAATTTTTTATTAAAATTATTATGTTAGATATTAAATGCGTGGTAATAGAAGTAAAATTGCTGGTAATTTACTCATCTCTAGACTGTCCGGCTAACAAATTCTGATTACACCACTATTCTTAACTCGTTGAAGGCTTGAAGCTCATAAGTTTTAAAAAAAAAAACATCAATATTCGTAATAGGCACAGTAAACTAGAGTGATGCGCGAATCGCGAATGCATAAAAACAAAATGTCTAACTTCCAAAAGGCCACAACTTCAAAACTAAGTCCAACCGATAAATTCTGATTGTACAAATATATATATATAGACAACCATATAATGATGGAAAATCATGTATAAATTATAAATCATTTATTGTGTAGGAACAAATTCTTTATTATACTTTTATGTGGAAATATATTCTGTTTACTGCATAATAAATATACAAGAGTCAAGTTTTGTACACGATATATTAACTACGTACTTTCAAAACATTAGATTTCTTATAATTTTAAACGATAAAAGTATTATTTAAATTTATCATAATTCTGATTTTAGTATAGGTTTTTATAGCAATTGACAGAATTTACAAAATTCAGTCTCTCATTAAATGAGTATTTATATACTATATACTAATATGATATACACAATTTAACACTAAAAATTATAATTGAAGAATGTTATAAAAATCTTCAAATACTTCAAATGAACAACAACAAAATTAATATAAACAAAATCATAAATAATTAATATTTCAAAAACAAATACCAACGTAAATCAATATATGAAGGAATAGGGATTCAAAAGTCAAAGCGACTTTTTCATACAAAAGTAAAGGAAAACTTACCATAGTTTGACCGACAATGCCCGATTATGGCGAAAAACGCGCACCCTCTTCATCAGCCCCTGGTATTCGCTCACCCCATATTATAGTATTCTACCTCCGTCTGGTAATGGAACGCTTTCAGACCATACCAAAGTATTATTGCGATACGTATGTGAATGGGTAACCGTCGTTTTTCCCGAATCAAAATTGCCGAATGAACTTTTTCCCGAATAGTATTTTATCTGAAAACCGGAAATTCTTTATCCCGAATGAAATTTTTTACGAATGTCAAATTTTCCGGAATTTTGGAGACTCAAATCCTCTTTTATTAAACACCTTTTACCCAAATCGATAAATTATAGTGCCAGTATTCAACCTTCGAACGTTTAACGTTTTTACGCGGGTGCGTCTTTATCAAACTTATCTATGCAAATTGTTTCTATTCTTCAGTTATTATGAACATTATTTAAACGTAAGACTCCCAACATGACCGCCAACTCCCCCAAATGACACTCACTTAAAAGAAAACCTTAGAACATAGGTGCAACAACCCGAAATTCTAAAAAATACATAACATACAAATCTACAAACAAGATTATCAATAATATCACATCGTTCATTGAACTATTTGAACTCAATAAACAAAACACAAAACAACAATCCAGACCGAATACGTCCTTAGCGTGCAATAACGCGGTCGTTAATCACAGCATCTCTGTCTCCCTATCTGCCACCCAAATATCCTTTAGTATAATTAATGAACCCATTAGTAATAATGATAATATCTACAGTCTACACCGTATTCAATTATGCTCCGGCTCCTACGGATTTAAAAATATATAATACATACAACATTAATATTCTACAACATAATAAAAGCAATATCACATTTGCAACAATTAAAGCATACAATGAAACACCGACATGAGACCATGCAAAATAGTCTTCAACTCCATAGACAAATTCATTAGATCATCTTATTCATCTTGAAACCTATACCAAAAGATTTGTCTCGTCCTTCTATTTACAGATTCAACAGTTCAATATGTTTTTACCAGAAGTTTTTAAAATCAAAAAATTAATTTTTCATGAAAAATATACTGAAAAGTATAAATTCACAAAACTGGAAGCTTAGTAACACTTTCAATATACATTGGATAATCTTGAAACCAAAACCAAAATTCTCAACTCGTCCTTCCGACTCTACATTCTACATTCTACAACATTTCATAAAATGTATTTTGTTTATAACACCGTGTTATCATAGACGACGTAATTCTCTTATCTACACTAACTGGCATAGATTATTTAATATTATTATATTATCACAGAGAAAATTAACTTGATTTATATTTTAGTAAAACCACAATAATTATTGAGTTTATTGTGTCTTCTCTGTGTAAACTAAAAACTATTTTATTGTTATTAAACGGTGTTGGTATAACGATATCAAAAAACAGTAATTTTTTAATAGTTTGAATACTGTGTCATTATTCTGCTATAATTGACGTCAAAATCAGGTAATTGTCAATGGTTTTTGAATGATCTCACTTTTATATATCTTTAATTCGTTGATATCGGTATCCTCTTACTCGACAGAACAATAAATTCAGTCAATGCTGGCCGCCTACCGTTATCATCTATAATTCTATTTTAGTTTAAAAAATAGCCATTTTATCGTTTCTTCGTGTACCATTAACTAGTAATTTTTTATTATTTGTTTTAGTAGAAGCATCAAACGCATACCAAAGTATAATGTGTCTACAATTTTTTCAAGAGACCTGGATTTGTAGTGTTAAGATTAATATTGAAACAAGACGAGTTATAACCAAACTTAAAGGTAAGCGTTTATGAATTCTATCATTTATCGTATGAGATATTTATTTTTAAAGCGATATAAGAGATAGTTGAAACATTTCTT
>NW_020271143.1:0-9886 GCF_002803265.2 Melanaphis sacchari | reverse complement strand
TTATACATACAAATACCCGATCAAAGTGTTTTAGACACGCACAACTATGTCTTCTATAAACGTTAGGCTGGCTTTGGATAAATAATAGTGAGTAAACTACACGTTTTATTTATTTAAAAAATGTTTTATAAGTATTAAGCATATTTTATTATAAAATTGTCTTATTAATCATGAGTTTTTGTTAGAGTACTTGTCATCATTTCTTACAATAGGATTGTCTATTTAATGTTCATATTATGTAATTTTCCAGTTTTTGAGATTTAAACCAATTTTTCTTGCAACATGTATGGCTAATATATGAGTGTAAGAAAACTGTTTGTTGAATAATTCTGGCAATATTCGTTAGATCATCTTGAAACCACCACCAAAATATTTGTCATCATTTTTTATAATTGGATTGTCTACCTAATGTTAATATCATTTATTTATACAGTGTTTGAGTCTTAAATCAATTTTTCGTGCAAAATGTATGGCTGATATGTGAGTGTAAGAAAAACGATTGTTGAATAACTTTCTCCTTATTCATTGGATCATCTTGGAACCACCACCAAAATACTCATCATCATTTCTTACAATAAGATTGTGTAATTAATGTTTATATTATGTATTTATACAATTTTTTAACATCAAATAAACATTTTTCATGCTTATTACACCAGTTGTGTTTTAATGTTTTATACTCATTGTTTAAATAAACTCTTAATATTCATTGGTTATTATGGTAACCAAAAACCAAAGATTTATCTCATAGTGCTAATTTATGTAAAAGTATTATAAACTTAACGGTGTTATTTCAGTGATGATTTAAAATCTAAAAAACTTTTTATGCAACAACAATTACAAGAATATACATTAACAAAAATCTTAATTAAATTATTCTTTCAATGTTCTTTGGATCATTATGAAATCGATATTTGAAATTTTAACTTGAGCTACCTAACATAATAAAATTTGTATAAAATTATATAATAGACTTGTTATAATTTATGAGGCTTATAAGTCGAAAAGACCATGTTATCATTGTTATCGCAGTTGATGTTTATCTCTTATCAATTTTAAATGGAATAATATATTAGTCAACATTAAGATTATCAGATTATTAAGAAATTAAATAATCAGTGTGATATTGTCTTTTACTGTTGCTTGACAACTAGATTACTGTACCCAATGAGTCATTGTATGTACAGTAAAAACGGTTTTATTGTACTTTGGACAGTATTCGTATTGGATTATTCACTATTCAGTGTCAGTTGTTATTAAATTGTATGAATACTTTGTTTTTCTCTGCTGTGTTTGTTGTTTAAATCAGGTAATTGCCAATGATTTTAAATGAATTCGATTTCACGTAAATTTTTTTCGTTAATACTACTTTTTTTTATAATTTTCTAAATGTTGGTATCCTCTTATCGGGCTTCGGGCTGTAGAATAAAATCAGTCATAGCTGCTATTTAGCCGCCTATGTTTATCATCTATAATTCTATTTTAGTTTAAAAAATTGCCATTTTATCGTTTCATCGTGTACCATTAACTAGTAATTTTTTATTATTTGTTTTAGTAGAATTATCAAACGCACACTAAAGTATAACGTGTATACAACTTTGTCAAGAGACCTGGATTCGTAGAGTTAAGATTAATATTGAAACGAGACCAGTTATGACCAAACTTAAAGGTAAGCGTTTTATGAATTCTATCATTTGTCGTATTTGATATTTTACTTTTTTAAGCGATATACGAGACATTTGAAACGTTTTGTTATCGAAAAATCTTTGAGTGTTTAAAAACTAAGATTTAAAAAAAAATGTTTGGATAGATAATAGGTGTTGTTTTATTTTATTTCGTTTGATAATATGTAGTCTGCTCGTAGGTGATGGTTAACAACAAAAAATATATAATAATGAAGGAGAATATTCCTAATATTTTGTGAGCAGAATGTGATTTCTATGAACTTCATATACTGTGTGACTAATCTTGTTGAATAAAGGGAATCAAAGTGTTCAGTGATCTTCATAGCCAATAATTTGAACTTCAAAAATCAAGAAAAATGTCTTTGTAAATATTCTTTATAATAAAACATATTTTATTTTGTTAAAATTATTTTTTCATTTTAGGATTATTGAGTTTATACACATAAATACCCGATCAAAGTGTTTTAGACACTCACAACTATGTCTTCTATAAATGTTAGGCTGGCTTTGGATAAATAATAGTGAGTAAGCATATTTTTTTATAAAATTGTCTTATTAATCATGAGTTTTTGTTAGAGTACTTGTCATCATTTCTTACAATAGGATTGTCTATTTAATGTTCATATTATGTAATTTTCCAGTGTTTTTAATCTTAAATCAATTTTTTGTGCTACATATATTACTGATATGTAACTGTTAGAAAACTAATTGTTGAATAACTCTCTCAATATTCATTAGATCATCATGGAACCACCACCAAAATACTTGTCATCATTTCTTACACAAGTATTGTCTACTTAATGTTCATTTTATGTATTTTTCCAGGGTTTGAAACTTGAACCAAATTTTCTTGCACATATACATCCCCTTATGTGAGTGTTAAAAATCTGAATGTTGAATAACTCGCCCAATATTCATTGGATCATCTTGAAATCTATACCAAAAAATTTTTCATTACTTATTTACTCTAGATTAGTCTACCTAATGTTCATATTAGTTTATGAATTGTTTTATTGATTTTAAAAGTTTTATATTATTTCAAATGTACGAATCTGTTTGTCATATACAAATGTTAAATTTTGTTTTTTTAATAACACACTCAATACTCATTGGATTATCTTGAAACCTAAACCAAAAGATTTGTCATAACTTACTCAATCTATAATAGTCTACTTAATGTTAATTTGGTTTTTTTTTAATTCATTAAAACATTTATCATTTTAAATGTAATAGTAATATAGGCATATATAAATGATAAATTCTGTTTTTTTAATATCGCAGTCAATGCTCATTACATCATCTTGAAACCTACGACAAAAGATTGTTTATGTTTTTTTACTCTGCAAGTATGTTTTCTCTGTTCATTTTGTATTTTTAAACAGTTTTTTGAAGTTATTTTTGTCATTATATAATTTATCTTCTTAAAATAATCCACAATATACTTTTACAAAACTGAAAGGTGAATACCACGCCAAATATTCATTAGATAGTTTTGAAACAAAACTTATTTTTCGTCAATGTTCTTACTCTAGAAGGTATACTCATTTTAATTTTTTCAATATTTTAATCCATGTTATCAAAATAGACGAAACTCTGTTATCTATAATAATTTAAATGGGTCATTCGCATAAATATGATGGATGGGTGAGTGTGCAAAATATTATTATACTATTTTCTTATAGAGGCAACAATGATTTAGATCATTTTTATTAAATTATACTCAATCTTTTTTTACAAACTTTTGCATACTTGGAGATAGCTTTATATTCTTGTATATTTGGTTAATATTTTAGTAGGCAATATTATTTGGTTTATTTTGTTTTTTCATCGATTATAAAAAAAGAAATTAATATTTTATGCTAATAATTTGAAAAATAATATAACTTACATTGCTGCAATTTTTTTTTTTTTATTTTCTTGCAATAAAACATTTTAAAACCAGAAATATGCCCTTGTCAGTTAACTACGTATTGTTAAAAAAAAACCTCAAGTCACTAAAAAGATTTAGTTAATGAAAAATTTGTAATATATCAAGAAAAAATCATGGACCAAAAACATAATCTATCGTAGAATTTATAGGTATTTTTTTTAAATTACTGTCTTTAGTTTTAGTTAGAAAATCATTGATTTCATAAACGTTATTTAAATTCATATCAGAACGAAATAATAGCTTACGAAATCATTTTCTATCCTAAAAATTTAAATTTTGTTGATCTTCAATTTTAACTATTTGACTATCAAGTTCTTTAGCTGTTCTATTTTTCTTTCCATCAGATGTGAGGTGTTTTCTTAATATTTTAATTGACATTGGTGTATTTAACTCGTCTATTTGTTCATTTGGTACAAAAATATCAATTTTGTTTAATATTTTACATAGTTGATCTGATAATATATTAAAAATATCATTTAATTTGTAAAAATCATCCTTAAAATAAAAAGGAGTATTAATACAACTATAAGAGTATAACAGTATTTTTTAGAATGATAAATACTATTTAATTAAGTACTGCTATTCTAATATTTTAGAAATATCAATGCAAGTTATAACTAGAGTCCATATTCATACTCTCTAAATATGCCTTAAATATGATGCTTATATTCTCTAAAAAAGCTGCAAATATTCTGTTTATATTCACTTAAAAATATTCAAAAACATCCAAGTTTAAAAATAGTTTTATCCCCAAGTAATGATCAGTATTAAAAATCATAGCTTTAAGCCATATGCTCCATCTATTAACGACTGGTTTAGGTGATAAAGGAATACTCACGAGTTCTTCCCTATTAAAATATTTCAAAGTATGTTTTTTATATCAAAATGATACAAAAAAAAAATTATAGTTATTATTCATTTTCTTAAGCAATTGTTTCCAAATACTTTTTAATTGAAATTATGAGAAATTGACATTTTTTTTTTCTCAAAATGAACCAAATCTTCCAAAATATACTAAATATGCTAAATATTCTATAACCAATGAAATATTCTCAAATATACAAAAAAAAATTTTTTCTGTGAACTAAGTGTTTAATCAATCGTTCACGATTTTTACTCATACAACTGCATGTACAGTAACAATATGTAAAAACCTATAAAACCTATGAGGTTAAAACAAATATATACAAAAATTTGCTGCTAGTAAAACATTATAGTTGTTTATAACTTTTTAATCATAGGGAGTTAAAATAAATTGAATGTTTACCTAACTAAAAACAATCTCTGAAATAATAATTTAGCAATTTTTACACATTTTATAAGTGATTTTTAATGATAAAATAGATAAATACATTGACAAAACTCTTTAAAAAATGTTATGAACTTAAAATGGGTTTAGACTTTAAAAGGAGAATTAACTTGATTCTTGCAAAGTATTTATTATTATTTCATGAAATACTAAAAAGAACAGTAAAAAGTAAAAATAAACTAATTTTAAATTTAAGTTTGGTGGTTTTACAATTATGAATGAATGCTGGGTGATCTCGCCAATGGTTTAAACTTTCAATTATATTTATATTAGAACAATACATAAATAAATATAAATTGTATCGAAAGATTATATTAAATATTATAATATAATTAGCACATGTATATTTTACTGTAGTATTATAATCCTTAATATTTACAAAAAAAACAATTAAATCTAATGCTATTTAGTTATAATTAACAATTAATTTCCTAAAATTAGAATTTTACTTAGTTATTTACAATAGTTTTTTGAGAAGTCTCAATATTACAACAATTATTTTTGTTTTTATTACTATGATTTATGCTGAGATTAAATTGTTTCATAAGATTATCACATGTTGATTTAAATAGTTGGTCACGTTCAATGTTACTTGGCTCTAGAAATTTTTGATATGTCTTGATTTTCTGAAAAAATAAATTTTTATTTATTTATTTTTCAATAAAAAAATGAACCACACTAAAACTACACTATATTTTGTTTGTTAATTTTTCTCTGCATGAAGTCTAAACATACCTATAGTATAGCTATACAATTTTTTTTTTAATTAAAAAACAAACTAATTAATCAAATAATAATGGAATTAACCATATTTTAATGAATTGTACATAAACATAATCGATTGCAAAAAAAATTAAAATAATAATCAACAATGTTTATCTGAAATACAATCATTTTTTAAAATTCATTTTACATAAGTAATTTTAGCAAAAACCATTGAAATATAATTTAAAATTAAATATTGATATTTGCTTACCGGTATATTGATAACTTTTGATGGTGTTTTGGTGTATTTTTCCATGCCTACAGGTGGATAGTCGGCTGGATCTTGCAACTTATTAGCTAATTTGCTATATTTCATCCATCTTGCTGATACTAATGGAATGTTACGTTCAATTGCTTTATTATATGTACTACGGTAACCATCACAGAACATCACATGTGTAACCTATAAACAAAATTAAGAAAAATTTTAAAAAAATGTTGAAGGATTAATAACTAATCATAATATTTACTTTTTTATTGAACGTTTTTACGACTTTAGCACCCAAATTAATAAGACTTTGAGTAATACTTGAATTACAGCGTTCATTGTCAATTTTGTAGTCAACAAATGCAACAACTCCTAAATAATAAATTATTAAACATTTAATTTTGTTTTAGGCTAAAAAAATAAAAATCAAAAGTAAATAGTTTGTTAAAAAAATTAACAATTATGAATATTAAAAACAAATATGTACAATACTTTAACACGTTAACCGCCAGCAATCATACAACAGATATTTGTTATACGCCAAACATATTTTTCAATGTTATCCAAATTTGTATATACTAATATTTAAAAAAAATTGAAAAGTTATATATTATAGGTACATTATTGTAGCACCATAGAAAAGTTAATAATATAAAACTGAATTCATTTATGGTTGCTGGTGTTAATGTGGCATGGTAGTAATGATGATTTGTTGGCGCTGGCGGTCACAAATTTATAAAATTTGAGAATTACAGATGACCACTGGCGGTCATATGGCGGTTAATGTGTTAAAAAAAAACTTCACTAAGCTATACATCCTTCTATATAGTATTTTTTATGTAATATACTGATTAATTCTTTCATCAAATAACACTTATTATTTCAAAATATATTAACATTTTTTGAAAATATTATTTTACTTAATTTCCTTTCGAAATTAAAAAATATTTATATATATATATATTTAGTATCATAATCATAATAATTTTATAAGTTTTTAATTTTATATTCTAAAGAAGAATATTTATTGGAGTATTATGATACATAAAAATTGAAATTTGGATGAGTAATTTATGAGTTATAAGTAGAGCAAGAACTTCTATAAATATGCATATTTTTTCTGGTGAACTTTATCGTATGCTTAGAGAATATTCATTTCATAATACTTGTTATCAAATACTCAAAAAAATTTAGTAAATATTTTGATGGGTTATTAAAAAAACTGCTTGTACTTTGGTAAATATTTTTCATAAATAAAGATAAACAATTATATTAAACCGTGAATTTGTCATTTATAGACTAATTTTTATCTTAATGTTTAGTAGGTAGATTATATTAGATGTGTTTTTTTTATATATATGTATAAAATTAAATGAATTAAAATAGTTAAAATTAATTAAAATAAATAAAATATTTAAAGAAAAACAATGTAATGCATTAATGTAATATGAACATATAATTTTCTTCTTTTTTTTTTTAGAGCATAAATAACTTTTATTAATTTAACCTAATTAATGGTATATTTTTGATTTATAACACTAATTTAAATATAGTCAAATTTTGTTACGAAGCCAAATACTTTTTTTTCTATTGAATACTTAATATTTATTTTTTTCAAAATATTTAAACAAAAAATATAATTGCCTACACTAATTAAAGTTTTTTTCAATGACTTAAACCATTATGACAAAAAAAAAAAAATAACCAACATAACAGAACAATAACTTTGAAAATATTATGTTTCTGAAGAGCAATAAGCAACTATATAATAAATAAATATAAAATAATAATTAAAAGTATTTTAAGGACTTTTTCAAAGTATTTGAAATATTTTAACTTATAAAGAAAAAATATTTAAGTAGTATTTTAAGTACGAGTAAGTACTTGAAAAAAAATATTATTCATAACACTGCACATAGTATAAGTTAAATAAGGTTATACAATTTATCAAAATTATAGACCATTATAAAAAACTAATATTGTATAGTGTAAAATAATATAATACTAAGGTGACATTCTAGTAATTCTGAGATTATTGCTACACTATACATTTAAATAATGAGTCAACATATACCAATTATTTTGATGAATGTCAATATTTATAAGACTACATTCAACAACATAACTACAATTATACCCATGTAAAATATTACTACCTTAAAATGTTTATAACTCGCTTTAAAATTATAATATTAATAATAAGATGTCATAAAAAAAATTCATGTCTTTAAATTTTTATAACACGTAAATAACACTAAAGGTAATAACATAAATTGGATTACTTATATTAAACACAAATTTGTAAACATTGTATATTAGTAAAACATAGACAACAGATACAAATGAGATGTCCTTTTTAAGTTTATTCAACAAGGATTTATTTTATAATAAATACTAATATCAATGTAATATTTTAATTTACCTTTAAGAACTTGTTAAGATATCCTATCATTTTCATTATTCTCTGAATTTCTCTCATTTCTTACACTTGTTACGGGACTATCTGGTAAACGTTGTACTCCGCTGACATTAAGGCTATCATTTGATACAATTGAAACATCACTCAAACTATTGTTGACACCCATAAAAGAGTAAAATTCTTTTTGCGCCTCTATCATTGTTTTAATCATCTTTGGAGTAGAAATAAAGACTCTTTTAGGTTTTATTACTGGAGTATCTATAAAAATATCTTCATATGGAAGTTTTCTTTTCTTTGATACAGGTGTCTTCTTAACATATTTGCTTTTAACTTCTGCATTACTAACGCAATCATCAGGCGGTATAAGTTCACCAAACAAGTCTCTGTGACCTTCCATTGATGTTTGGGAATCTTTGTTTAGTTCAGAGTTTATACACAAATCTAGATTACAATCGAAAGATGTTTCGTCCGAATTGTCATGTAGTTTTCTTTTTTTATTGACACTTGCCCGATCATTTATCAAAAACATATTTTGTATACAACTATATTTCAGATAAATTATAATATAAAATTTAATCAATTGGGGGTGAAGTGGCCAAGCGGACTGAGGCGTCGGTTGCGTCGCACACCGTCGCAGGTTCGAATCTCGGCACGGGCGGCGTCACTCTTCAGGCATTCATGGTGTTTGGAGAGGGGATGAAGCCGCCGCCCACACACCCAGTCATGACGGATACCTATGGATGCCCACAAAAAATTCTGCCAAATTAGGCGTCCGACTATAGGCCTTCATGCCTACTCCCGGATATAAGCGCCATATCAAAGACATATTTTGTACACAACTATATTTTAATTAAATGGTAATATTAATTAAATCGAGTAACGTTTGGTAAACGGAACAAATAAATTCTACTCGGAATTCAGAAATGAAAACTTAAATTTTTTAATCATAATTTTTATGAACGTATGTTCCGAATCAATGTCTTTGATCTGTGAAGAATGAATTAACGAACAATAATAATGATAAATTATGATAGTTCCCGTTACAACAACATTAACATATATTTCCCATTCATAATTTCATTATAAGGAAGTAATCCCAATTCGCAATACTAAACAAGTTATTATTCTATTAATTTTAGACGTGTTGTAAGTTGTGACAACTTATTGTAGTTATGTAGTAAACTCGACGTTTCATAATCAACTTATAGCTATCTTCAAACATACGTTATTAGTTATCGCCATAACATATCATAAACACAACGTTTCTTTGCCGAAAAATGTTTTCGTCTGATTTGTGTTACTATAGCAACGCCAATAGTGGTTACTCGGTTACTCATTAAAGTTATTAAATTTTTTTTATCTATATTATTTAGTCAATGGATCTATTTGTGTAAAACTCATTCGTTGTTCATCATATTGACAGGCAGAAGAATTTTGCTTATAGCATTACGTCGTTGATTATTGTGTTTTTCGTTGTATACCAGGACCGTTTTATCGTATTTTAATCATTGGACTAGTAAACTATATCAAACGTCATTTTTTATTATACAGTTTGAATACTTTTGTACTT
>NW_020271142.1:0-9321 GCF_002803265.2 Melanaphis sacchari | reverse complement strand
TGAACTTTCTCCAAACAACGATCAAGTGATTTCATAATTTGATTTTTACGAGGATTACATTAGCAATAATCCAATAGCAATAGATAAGAGGCCCAGTGTATCCCAAACCCTTAACATTTACTAATTCCAAAATACTATAATAAATTAATTGTATACAATAATTGCTAGCCGACTCAGTGCTACCACAAAACAAAAATAGCAAAACATTCAACACCAAGTTATTATATTAATTGAAATAATTAATTAATGAATTAAAATTAATCCTACATTTTAAAACATAGAGTGATTGTAACATAAAATATAATAAATTAAAGTAAAATATAATATATTATATAACATTTTCGAAATTGAGTAAGTACCGCCGCCGACAGTATGCCTGGTAGACGGTGGTCCGTTCAACCGCGTGTATTGGAAAATAATATTTGAAAATGTCTCAGCAGAGCCCACCCTTTTAAACCTGTACTACTGTAAAGGGCAGGTGGTGTTTAACAAAGTGTTAAAATATCCAAGTTACCACTTTGACCAGTTTCGAGATAGGAATTTTCGAAGTTGAGTAGTGTCCACCAAATGTTAAATGGAATATCGTTCACACCCATGGTTATTACGTACTAGTTATTAGTAACAATTTGTAGGGCGTATTTGTAAGGGGAAAATAGATTATAATGATTAGAGATTATGTTATTAACTTTTGTTTGTCTTGCAGTCTGTTGTGGCTGATTTAGGGATATAATTTATTTAATTTTAGATAATTACCTACACGTGCGGACACAATTTAATGTGTATTACCAATGTTTAAATTAATCTAGAAACTCCAGGTGTCTCATTGTGTCTGCTATATTTATAGGTTTTATTATTTCATGCACTACTTATGCCTTATCGCGCCAGACGATAGGTACAACATTCATGCAGATTACCTGTCTGCCTCCTACCTTTGAAGTTTGAATGTTATTCGTTTTTGTTCATTCTCTCACCAGTCTCGTACCTGTACTAGGTGTATTCGGTTTTGTTTCAATGTCTGTCAAGTGTGCTTTATAATTTCAAATTCATAGGTAGCTAATGATTATCCTAAATTTATGAAATAACTACAATATTAATAATTTGAACATTATTTGTGATTCTATCATATTTTTTTGGTGATACTTTTTTAACATTGAATTTTATATTTTTTAATATTATTTATTGTATGTATGCACAATCGTATATAGATATTATAAATTTAAGATTTACCGCCATAAGTCAATAAAAGTCATGACTACTGTACTAACTACTAATGCAATATCGGACTTTCACAGCCAGACTTATACGCGATATTATACACGTTGACGTTAGATACACCTATGATCACCAACTCGCAGGTTAGTAATTAATCACAAGACACAAGTCAATGGCTGCTGGAGAGCGGAGACTGGACAGCAAACGTGACACTGTACTATTCATACTGATCACATGATCACTACAGTACAGGCGAGTGTGGTCGCACTTCGCAGCGGCAGCGGTGTATGCTTCAGGTAGACAGGTATAGTTATTATAAGCGTAAGCGTGCGCCGACTTTAATCGCAAATGCAGCGTACTGAATAAAGCGGCCAATTTTTTATATTCAGCCAAAATAATTTTGAAAATTATTAATTATATAATTCAATAGGCTGTATTCATATAGTGGCTATAGTAATATTATTCGTAATTTTAACTAGGGAACTAATTTTTTTAATCTAGGTATAGTTACAGGATTGTACACGGTAAGAGATTCGTTTATATAACAAATGCTTTGATTCTTTTGTTTGATGATTTTATCTTAATATTATTATGGAATAATTCTAATACAATTCTCTTATTTCCTATCTTGCTCTTGGATTTTACAGAATAAAATCAACAATTATTATTTTTTTTTTTTTTTTTGTTGCTATTGTAAACAATTGAATTGTTAATGTATTTTAAGGTTCTATTGAATGAAACATGTGGTAAAATGGTGGAAGACAATCTATAATTGCATATCAAATGATAGTGGATCAACCAATGGTCTATGTCTAGTGGGTGAGTTATATATTTTCACCCTTGCGTACCTCTTAGTCATTGTTCGCGTTAATAGTATGTAAAAGTATTATTTAAATTAAGAAATGCGCATAACTCGATAAAAAAATTAAATATTGTTAATACAGATATCGTTAAGTTCATTGATATGTAAAAGCACTAATATTAGCTAAAATCACAAAGCTTATTACATGTGTTAAATTGTTACTTTTACATACCGAAATAACTGTTTTATTATAATTATATTTGTTAAAAGGTTCATTGTATATAAGGGTGTTACAATGACAATATGGTCATCCAATATTTCTGTCAAACAGGGCCTAAATTACTGTGTCCCCTGAATAACAAATGTGTGTTCCAAGTAATAACATACATTTAGGAATTTCAACACAATTTAAAATATTTTAAACTTATTTTTATATTTATTTTATGAATTTTTAGTACCAGTATCATATAAATAATATTGATGTGACAGGTATGTGTGTACATAAAAGAGGGGAAATTTTGGGAGTTATAACCTCCATAGATTTTTTTTTGCTATAGAAATCTATCTAAGCCCAAAGGTAACAGTTAAATTAATAAGTGTGTCCCCTACAGGCCCTGCCTGTAGTATCACAGGTGAGTAGATGGGTGACATTTAGTTGATCAGAATGTGCTGTAAGCGGTGTTGCAAATTTCATGGTTAAACAATATTCAAGTAATTTAAAAAGCAAAATACTGTTCTGTATAACTTGCTATAGTAGTAATAAGAGAGCAACAGTCATGCGCCAAGCTGCCATTTTTATTTATTGTTTTCTTACTTCAAGAGATTAATAAATATTGGATTTTTTTTAATTGGATTGTGGAAACATTTTTTTTTTCAAATTTGTATGTATTGATAACTTATGAACTTCAGCTTAAGTGTAAATTGTTTTTCGTATAGAAATATAAGCCAAATAATTAAATATTAAAAACTATAGATTAACTGCTATTAACAGTATAGGTACTCAACGTGTATTGGAGGTTTAGTTTTTAACTTCCTTGTTGATGACTATTCTTTCGGTATGCATTTGTAAATAGTTGTAAATGTTTATTATTTGGGTATCATAAGGAATAATTATTTTTATATAAAAGGTTATGTTTTTTAAAATTTTTTTTTTTTAGAAAAAACAGACGGCATCACATTTGAACATTTCAACACTGGCTATAGTCCGTTTCACAACACTAGATATTCGATTGCAGCGCGCCCCGTCGACTAAGTTTGACATACCATTGTTTCCCAAATGTGCGCCAATTTAAAAAATAGTATCATATTTTATATTTATTTCTTAAATAACGAACACATTTTTTTTTTACAGTTTATTAAAATACAATTTATTAAGTAGATAAAATATTATAAATGTAAACAAAAAAATTTATTTTATACAATAAATCAAAATATTTTCAGTCATTTTTAATTAAAAAAAATTAAGATTCTTCACTGTCGCTGTCGCTATCACTACTGTCATCGGGATTGATTGTCAGTATTATTGGTGTCAAAATTTCGTCTCTTAAACCTTCTTTTATGAAATCTTCTTCTTGTAGGTTATGGCAGTGATCGGTACATTTTTTCCAATTGTCAACAGTTACTGAGTCCAATGCATCATTTAGCAATTTTTCGACATCGTCAAATTTAAAGGTGGTATTGTTTTTAGCGACTTCTCCTTTCACCTGTGCCCATATTAGCTCAATTGGATTGTATTGGCAGTGATATGGCGGCAAACGTACAACTTCATGGCCCATTTGAAGTGCGATTTCATCAAGTTCGTATTTTTTTTCTTTAGGTATTAATGACTTAACACGTTCACGTAATTCACTCAGTGTTTCCAATGGAGAAAAATCTACTCCGTTTTCTCTGAGCCATTGTTGAACACTTGATTTAATAGCATTTGATTTTGGATAATTGACAGAATATACAGAATGGTAACTTGCATTATCCATTACTATAACGCAAGGTTCTTCCAAATTATTCAACATATCAATAAACCATTTCTTAAATATAGTGGCATTCATTTGGGTGTGGTAATCTGGGTGTGTAGCACTTGATTTACAGCGTAATACTAATTTAGAACCATTTACAAAACCAAATTTACTTGAACCAGCATGACAAATAAGCAATCGACCTCCTTTCCCAGTCGGTACCTTTAATCCTTCCGTATTTTGGGCATTTTGCCAAATTTGACCACGTGAATGATTTTGGTTGACCCAAGTCTCGTCCAAGTAAACTACAGGTCGAGTGTCATTACTTTGACGAAGGTTACACATTTTGCGTAAAAATTTAACGCGCATAGCAACAATATCATTCCTTTCCATGAGAAATCGTCTGCCGTCATTACATTTTTTATATTTAAAATTTAATGATCTTAAAATTCGCCACATTGAAGTTCTAGACCCACTATAACCCGTTTTTTCTTTATATGAAGCTACAATTTTTTGTGTAGTTGGGTTCTCACGGTTGTCATAAAACTCATGCACAGTCCTCCGTACAATGTCCACGTCAAAATCGTCAATATCAGTCGCATACTTCACACGTTTGAATGTTTTCCGGGGAGACGTAAATTTCGGTTCTGACTCGGATTCAGAACACGAAGACTTAGATGCCTCGCTAGTTATACGCCTCACAGTCGCAATGCTCACTTCACATGCCTCCGCAGTAATTTGCTGAGCTTGTTTAAAAAAATTGGTCACTTCAAGATTCGATTTGTCATTTGACAATTTTTTAAAATATTTATAAACACTAAAAATTGTTTTTTTAGTTTGAGAGTGAATGTCAGGACGAATAGACATGATAAATTATTCACAGTTAATGGCAAAATAATTTTTTTAAAAAAAACTGAAAATTGCAGTGAAAATGATTAAATAATAAATTCAAATCACAGATAGTCAGAGCGGGAATTTCGTGCGTACGTCACAAAGTTAGTTCGAAAACTAGAATTGAAGAATGTGAAAAAAAAAATAAGGTATTGTAATATAACAATGCGCAACGGATCAAGGTTGTAGCCGACAGCTGCAGCTGTCCTCTCCCGTTTTGTATAACTCAGTATTACGTATATACGAGCACGTGAGTTGACTATAAGCAAAATGCTTGGATATAATAGCAGCTGCTGTGTTTAAATACATTGGTAACTAAAATGTTAAGTATACATAACAGGTGTTATTATTTTTTTTTAAATTTGGCGCCCTTTTATTCGAACACTTTTGGAAACCCTGAAGAAAATTTTCCACGGGTCGCGCTGCAATCGAATATCTAGTGTTGTGAAACGGACTTTAGTATAGAATTGAAATCATCGCAAGAGTAGTAAACTAAAGTCTTATGAAAATAATTACATATTATTATATTAAATTTATTTAAAAAAAACTTTTATTATGTTAATGAGTTATTATAATTTGTTTTCAGTAGTTTTTAGGATGATATCAGTGTAGTTTAATGTTACACTTAATTTAATTGGCCTAATATACCATGGCGTACCTAAGGGGGGGGGGTTTCGGGTCTAGACCCCCCCATTGATTAACTGAATTTAAAATGCTTAAGGTGCAAACCACAGATTGTATAATATAGTATAATTGGTATTTTATATAGTAAATGTATAATGTATATTATAATAAAATATAAAATAGAATGTAGCATTACGTCATCCGGTCACCGCTACAATATACACTTTTTATCGCCGTCTCCCATGTTCGGTTGGCCAAACGTACCAAATTATAAGTATTTATAATTAATCGCAAGTCCTCTCTTTTACGCATATTAATATAATATATATAACATATATTATATCATTAAATTATCTAAGATTATATCTTTGCTTGTCCAAGAATTATGTTGATAACAATAACGTGATTTCAAGATTGCAACAACAGCAGCACAGCTGATATTTTTATATAATAATATAGTATTATTTAGGTGGTATTTCCGGAGTATTACCACCAAAATAAGTATATAAATAAACAATAATAATGTTAATGTTTAATGTCTTTCTGTGCTATACAATCGGCAGTGCGCAAGTGTATATTTCTTATTATTATATTTATTAATTAAAATTTTAAATAAATAATGGATAAGTCATCAGAATCATCTGCAAAAGCAAAATTGGAAAAGTTTTTATTTAAAAAAGATACAGATATTCAAGTAAGTAAAAATTAATATTTTTGTGTTGCATATTTAAAAACATTATATATATTAGTTTTGTAGTACTTAATCAAAATACCTATATAAAATTAAAAATGATTTTTTATTAATAAAAACTAATAGTTTAAATGTCTAATAGTTTTATAAAGAAGTTGATTGTTGTGTTTTATATGTTTTTAAATTTAATATGTTTATAATAAATATTATTTTAGAAACAAGACAAAAAAAGATCAAATGTACAAAATCAAAATAGTTTAAATAAAAAACAAAAAATAGATAATTACTTCAAAAGTACTGTTTCAAATGTAAGTTATAAGATCCAAATACATTCTATCTAAATACTATCACAAATACATAAGTTATTTAAGTAATTTAACTTTTGATTATTTCAGAATACAGAAAGTAGTAAGATAAATAGTGAAAAAAACCAAAATATAATTGACCAATCTATTATTACAAACTGTGATGTAAGTATCTATGTATTTTATTTTAATACTACAATGCTCTAATATACTCAATGTTATACAAAGCTTATTTAATTTTCTAGAGCCTAAAAGATGGTCAAGATAGCCCGATACAAAATTTTACCTCTAATTATGAACTTAAAAATACATAGAGTGAAAATGACATTTCATTTCTTTTAGATAATGTCAAATTAGTCCGGCTCCGACCACGAAACCGACAGCACGCACCTCCGTATCGCTCCCGTCGAGTTTTTTGTTTTCGCGGAAAACATCAAACCGATCTGTTCGATTCAGGTACCTATCGATTCGTCTTGACACCGCCGTCACGCCAAGACATCGCGCGTCGAATTCGGTTCAGCTCCGCCCGAGAAATCGCGAACACAGTGTTCAAAATTTCCGCCGCCGCCGCCGATTAAAAGTTCGACCAAAAAGTTTCTCCGATTCGCCCGACACATGTCTTAATCGCTTCAGCGGCCCGCCACTAAGCGAAAAAGCCATCGCGCGCGATCGTAGGTCGAAACCCGAGTGAGATACGGCGACTTAAGCCCACCGCGGCTGGCCGCCCTATCGCACGGCGACACCAGATTCGCCCTCAAAGACCAACCGATCGTCCTACGCACCCGCTCGATACGCTAAATCATCCGCGCAGCCCACGCGCATCTTTCTGTGTACTCAGCGGGTCCGTACCGTCCCCCCCGAGCAAAGCCGACAACGGTTTGTAAGGGAATCGGGAAAAAAGTGCTACCGAATTACGCAGATTCAAAACTTCGCCAATCCGGGCAACCGCGCACCCAAACGCGCAATTCCGATCGCGCGTTAAGTGTACGGCGTCAGTGCGGAGACAACGCGAGTGAGTTTTCAACGTAGCCGCCAAACTCAGCCCACCAGACCAACTCCAGTCGGCCCTAATCCGGTCGCACTCAAACGTCAACCCTGGTTCACCAGACGTCTGACGCTCAGGCCCATCAGCTGGTCCGGTCCGCCTCGACGAGGCCGAATCCATAAGATCACGAACGGGCAAATCCGAGACATATTGCCCAGGTGAGTGCACCAATACATTCACCCATAAGGTTTACACGGCCGCCCGCACTATCACGCAGCCCATAAAGACGTGATAACGGATTTTGCCACCCCAATCGGGTCGGTCGAATCGCGGATTTTGCCACCGCGATCGCGTCGGTCCTGCCGAATTTCCGAATTTTGAAAACGCCGGTTCGCGAGAACCAGCGCTCCTAGAGCGCTGCGGAAAACAGTCACGTGACTGGGGCAGCGGCCCCCACCCCCACGCAAAAGTTTCCCCTCACCCCGCTCACAAACCTGCACGAAACTCCGGCTACAAAGGTCCCTCGACCCCAGGACTCGGGCACAAGGCCCAGAGGCACCTCCCGGACGAGGTCCCCCCCACAGAAAACCCCCCAACCCCCCCCCCCCCCCAATTTCTTTTACTGTTTTTTTTCTCCCTTCCTTCGCGACCCGTTTTTCCAGGATAGGAAACCATGCCGCCACCAATCCCAGACAGATGGGACATGGAAACCGAACCGACCGAAAATCAAAACAAGAGGAAACTTTCCGGCTCAACAACTCCGAACAACCATGGCGGAAAAAGGGGACTCAAAACCTCGACAGTACCACCAACAACAGAGACTGATGGCGCCCTCTGCGCCGCCACCACGGCGATGCGATACGCCTGCGAACTAGTTGAAGGCCTGGCAGACGAGTACCACACAGAAGAGCACATCGGGCCGTGCCTGGCTAAGCTCGTCAAGGCACTCGATCAGGTGTATAAGGCCCTGGGTCTCCTCTCCAAGAACCGACCACCAACACCTATCGTCCAACAACCGAAGAAAAAAGACGCCTCCACCACCACAGACTCCCCCGACTCACCGACGAAAACCAAAGAACTGGTATCCGCCAAGAACAATCCGGCAGCTACTAAGGCCAGGCCTAGACGACGAAAGACTGGCAAGAACAAATCGGGCATCAGGACTTCCAAGGCCAAACCTCCTGCCCAGGGGAATGAAGTCTCACCAACCGACCAACCCGAACAGTCAGAAAACCGACCGGTTGAACTCGAAGAAGTCCCCTTCACACTGGTCGAGAAGACAATCAAGAAGCCGCCTGCCCCGAGACCGCAGCCTCTCAGGAAAATCGTCCAGAGACCAGCCGCCCTGCTCGTAAAAGTCTCCGATGGCAAGACGTATGCCGACACCCTGCGGGCTGTCAGGGAAACGGCGATCGATTTTGAGGCTATGGGCACGCACGTGACGGCCATAAGGAAGACCTTCAAAGGCGATCTTCTGGTCGAACTCACGAAAGGCGCCAAAGCCACCGCGGCCACCTCCGTCATCCGCGATAAACTCGCCGAAAGCATGGCAAGAGCCGTGGTCACCAGGCTCCGGCACACCGCTGAAATTGAAATAACCGACCTCGACGAGGTCACCACCAAAGAAGAGGTCCTCGCCGCGATTCTTAAGAGCGCGCCGGAAGGCCAACCCCTCTCTGCGGACGAGGTCAAGATAACTGGTCTGTGGGCCACGCGGGACAGCCGCCAAATGGCCACCGCAACAGTGCCCATCGCCATCGGTCGGAGTCTGACATCCGTCCGCGTCGGCTGGACTCAGTGCCGGGTCCGCCCGCGCAGACCTGAGCCGGCAAAGTGCTACCGCTGCCACGGCTACGGAC
>NW_020271141.1:0-55166 GCF_002803265.2 Melanaphis sacchari | reverse complement strand
ACAACATACCTCGTTAGTTGTGGTGAAGTTCTGATTACTGCTATCGAGAGCTAATAAATGCGATAAGCGACAGACGGTAATACACGTGTGTATCGGTCGACTGTAACACACGTACTGAATAATAATACTATTAATGTATAAAAAATGTACAATATATTTTATAATAAAAAAAAAATAAATATATCGTCAAAGGTAGTCTTTGTCTTCACTACTGCTACAATAATTGCTGTCGTTGGGGTCGATTGTTAAAATTATGTGTTTCAATATGCAATCTTTGAATCTTTCTTTTTCAAAATCTTTATTTTTTTGTAGTTGTTCTGCATATCTTATACATTTTTCCCAATTTTCTGTGGTAACTGCATCTATAGCTTTGTGCAAAAGTTTTTCGACGTCGGCTATTTTAAACGTTGTATTTTTGGTTGCAACTTCACCTTTTACCTGCGCCCAAATTAATTCAATCGGGTTGTATTGGCAGTGATAAGGCGGAAGTCTGATTACTTCATTCCCCGTTTGATATGCCAACTCATCCAACTGGTATCGTTTTTCACGCAGTTTTGGCATTTTTACTTTTTCTCTTAGTTCCACCAAGGTGTCTGGAGGAGAAAAATTGATGCCATTTTCGGTTTTGAACATCGGATATTTTTGTATTTGATTTCGGCACATTCTCTACTAGTACGCTGTGATATGGTTCATTATCCATAACAATGACACTTGGCTCGTCCAATAGTTGCAGCATATTTTTAAACTAGTCATGAAATATTTGAATATTCATCTATGAGTGGTAGTCACCGTCATTTTTACTCCGGAAAATTAATTTTGAGCCACATATGAATCCAAATTTAGCTACTCCAGCATGGCATACAATCAGACGACAGCCTTTACCGGTTGGCACTTTAAATCCTTCACTATCCATATCGTTTTGCCAAATATAGTTTCTTGAATGGTTCTGGTTTACCCAAGTCTCATCTAAATAAATGACAGGCCTCGTGTCACCACTGGAACGTAAATTACACATTTTTCTCAAAAATGTGTTTCGGAGTGCCACGATATCGTTCCGTTCCATTAAAAATTTACGTCCATTGCAACACTTTTTGTATTTGAAGTTCAAGGAACGCAAAATCCTCTGTACTGATGACTTTGATCCTTCAAAGTTAATTTTTTTCCTCATGGATTCACAAATTTTTTGAGATGTTGGATATTCACCTATAATAATGTTTTTATATATTATAGTTTCTATTTATATGTAAAAGTGACAAACATTTAAAGATTATATTTTTATATTTTCAGTTAAAAATGCGTTATATATTTAATATGAGGTAGATTGTGGGTAGGATATTATATATGTTTTCTTATAATAAAAAAAATATTTTAAATTAATCCAATTACCTTGGTAATAAAATTCATGAACAGTTCTTCTGACCACGTCAACGTTGAAATCATCAATATCTGTCATAACCTTCTTCCGTTTAAACGATTTCCTCGGTGACACGAATAGGCTTCTTGGTGTTGATGTATCATCGTTTTCATATTATTTTACTTCAGCAACAATATTTTGTATACTTCGTTCACTTATTCCACACGCTTCGGCAGTAATTTTTTGAGTTTTTTTAAAAAACTCAGCAGATAAATTTTCCTTAGTGGGTAATTTTTTTAAAAAAACGTATACCCGGTAAATTACTTTTTTACTTTGACTGTGAATATCATGGTATGTAAAAGTCGCCATTTCAAAAACACGTGATCAAAAATTGTAGGTATGCACAGCTTAATTTACAATAGATTACAGTACCGAACGCGCCAAGAGTCAACAAAAGACAGGGACATTTTGAAAGGTGCAGGTTAGTTGTTTTTTTCAAAACGTATAGTACCCGTCGCACCAGTGACGCGTACCTGTGATGGATCAAATATTGAGGCCCACTGGTTTATAGAAAACCGACACACGGTGCGCTGCGGTTATCCGCATGTTTTCGTGACGCATACTGTAGTATATCAGAATCAACAACCACTTCTTATGATAAAAAAAAAAATATCAGTAATTTAATAATAAATTATGTTGACGTTATTAATAAAAATTGAAAATCTTGATAATAAATCCTGGCTTTTTGTAGATAATTATCAAACCTACTAAAATACATATGTTAATGCAACATTTATAATTTTCTTGATATTTTCATCGTATAATAGACATATTTGTCTATAAGATTAAATCGTTATCACATATATAGGTATTATCAAGAAATTTATATTTAAGAAAAAGTTGTGCACATTGTAATGTGCCTGGGAACTGAAAGGGTTAAAGTCTGTTAATTGTTTTATAATTTGCTGGTTAATATCTTTAATATCATAACAACCTGTTTTTAGCGTAATAAAATATATTTGAAAGCATTTTCATTCTCATTTATTACTTGAATTGTAAATTTGTTATTTTCCGAATTAATATTTGGAAATAAATTGAATGATTGTAAACATAATAAAGCTATTTCAGAGTTCTTATACACGTTTAGAGTTGGAAAATAAGTTAGTCAATGTAATATCATTCCCATTTAAGCTTAGAGTAATTGATTCATTTATCTAAAAAATGAATATCAAAATCTATGACGTTTAATATGTAGAACTACGAGTATGTTCAATGTTTCACCGAAATCATAAATTGGTTTATTATCCTGATCAACTAATTGAATAGTTATTAAATTAATATTTGTTTTATACAGTATATAATATACAAGGTTTAGCGATGATTCAATCATCTTTGTTTCTACTTCCCTTCTCGGGAAAAACTCGTAAATCGAACGAGTTTGAATGCGATTACTGAATGATCCTTAAGAAAAATTACACATCACTTTTAGACAGTTAACTGTGTTTAAATTTACAGCTTTTTTTCGATCAATAAACATCATTAGATTCATAATATTTTTGTTTTCCAAACCCTAATACAGAGCTAATATTGTTTGGAACACTAAAGCCTAGTGTTCCGTTACACTTTATAACCGATCTAAAATTGATAGGATCAAGACTTACATCAAATGTTAGAACAGTTTGATTGGTTTAATTGAAGTCTAACAACGGTTTTCTAATTTTATTGTTAATATCCGAAATGTTATAATATCCTTTTGGAAAATAAAATGAAAATCAGTTATCATAATACTCTATGTCTTTCCTATTATTTGATGAATTTATGTTTGGAAATGAATTGAACGTTTGTAAACATAATAAAGCTATTTCTGAGTCTTGGTTAGCGTTTAGAGACGGAAAACCTATTTCCATTAGCAATTAATTAATGTAATGATAATTACTCGGCCGCAACTCACTTGTGGCTAAGATATTGTCGGGTCGCAACTTACCCTCAGCCAATTACATTATAGACTGTATTTTTACACGACGTAGTTGGTCAAAGTTTACAAACGTGACCAAAATTTGACGCTGTGAGTCGACTTCGACGTTCAGTATGCCAAATTTGTGAATTGGCGTGATTTCTTGTTTTTTTCTTCAATGGCTAACCGTTCGTGTTTTTTCAATCGTAAAGCATTTATGAAATTTTTTTCGTTTTTTCTAGTACTTCTTTTAAAATATTATCTTCCGGTAATGGTTCAGCTAAACCATAATGTTGATCAGGGCCACTATTACACCTTTTTTACCGAATTTCCAAAAAAAAAGAAGTTTTTTAGATTTTGCTGACATCTTTTCTTTTCACTAAATGCAAGATATTTTATCCCTAGTTCCCCTAAAGTAAAAACATAAATATGTAAATAATTTAAAAATCTTTAAAAAAAACACACACAACGAATGTTAAAATGATTTATGAACATCAATAAATGATTTAAAAAATGACTTGATATTTTTAAATATTTACATTTTACAAAATGTTAAACTTAAAATGTAACGTACGTTTTATAGGTATATAATTTTTTTTTTTAGAATAATAATAAATGTCATTTTATTTACCGGGACTTATTTTATCGACCACATTTTTATGCATTAACCGTAGAAACTTTCCACCTGAGTTGCATAATATAACCGCAGCTTCAACTCGAGCATTATATGAATTTCTTTAGGAATAATTTATTCGTTTACTCGTTAAATATTTATTCATTACACTATTGAATTATTCACATACGTTGTTGACAACATACATCAGTAAACCATCAACATTTGCTATTAAACGAGATATTAATTAGGATATATCTCTCACAAGCCCTGATCTTTCGGCATCTTCGATCATATTTTTTTCATTTCCTTGCGAACCCTTACAAAAGTATGATTCACATCGATTATGGGCTCCTAAAATTTGTGGAAAACTGTTATATATATCCTGTCGTAATCCTTAAATAATATGTGTATATAATATTATAATACTATAATTGTGTTAATTTATAATGTTATGTTATTAAGCTAATGAGATTTAAAAAATGTCTGCTGCTAGATTACATATTTCTTCAAAATTTCCTCTTAAGGCTAGATTATTATTTGCACAATAAAGTAACACATCTAATATTATTTTTAAAACATGTCTCCACTTTTCTTGTTCTGATATTATTTCTTTCTGTAAGGATTCATCAATACCTCCTCCTTTTATTACTTTATTTTCAAGCATTTTCCATTCTAAAAATGTTTTATGTGGTCTTGAGAATCTTCATGTTCTTTAAGCGCTCCATTTTTTTCCAACTCGAAAAACCTCTTTTGGGATCACTTAAAGCAGTAAATTGTTTACCAAATAATATACAACAAAAGCAAAAAATTGTATCATTTGGTTGAGAATACATCATCCATGACCTTTCATCACTTTTTCCATTAGATAATTTTTTGTAAAACCAATGGTTTTTAAAAGGCTTATTTTCTATTTTTCCACGATCTGGGCCATGTTGAACAAGTATGCATCTTAACTTGTCATTTATAGTTGGCCACGATTGAGAATTATTAAATATTATTTCAGGAGGTTTTAACACATTTATTTCTTCATCAACAAGTGATTGTTTTTCAACTATACCATGTGATAAATCATGATCAACTAAAATATTTTCATCCAATTCTACAGGTATTCCTTGAAAACTCAATTCATTGGTATTTGATGCTTGTTGTACTTGACTACAACCACTTTCAATTTGAATTTGAATAATTTCATTTATTTTTTGAATTTCAGAAGCCCCATCTTCTAATGAATTGATTTCATTTTTAACATTGAACCATTTTTTTAGATTTCTCCCATTGTGTTGCTAGTTCTTTAGCTTCTGGTTCTTTTTGTTTCAGAAATAGGAACTCGGTGGTCTTTTTAACATGTTGAGCTTTAAAAATTAATAAGATAAAGAAAGGAGTTTAATAAAAAACTTAAAATAGTTAAAACTTTAAATATTTAAGTATAGAAATGTATCACAAAATGTATATAATAAATGGAATGGCCGCATACATTTTGTAACAAATAAATTAAGAAAAATAATGTATGCATTTAACATTTAACAGATATCTTAAAATTTAAGAAACAAAATAAACAAACATGTTCAGTGGGACTCATTATCTTCTTGAAGAATAAATAAAAATAAAAAATAAAATAAATTAAGTTTCTTTATAAATTATTGCATTATTATATGATTAATATGTAAAACATGATAATTATTAATAAACGATCTGACTTCAGTTAAACATCAATAGGATAGTAGGTATTTTTGTTTTAATTATGTTGTACTTTTGTACTATCAAGTTTATCAAGAAAATAAATAATATTTAAATAGTAAATACAAATAACAATGTACTTGGTGTAATCTGTAACAATGCTTAATTTTATTCTTTTTCATTTATCTAGTGGCTATAGTAATATTTATAAAAAAAGTTCAGTTTGTAAAAAGGCATTGTAAAATATAAAGACTTTTATACACCTACAAATATTTAATTTAATAAATAATCTAAAACAATTAAATCAGTAGTAACATTTTATGTTCTATTTAAAAAAAATATGTAACTATTAATTAAAAATTACATAACAATGAACAATGTTGAGATTATCTAGATAAATCATCTAGATAAATAACATTTTATTTTAATCTTATCTAGATAAATACAAATAAACCGTTTCAAATTATCTTAAAAAATTATCTAGGATAAACAAATATCTCATCTAGATAAATAGATTATTTGAGTCGATATTTTTCGGTTTTAATAAAATTGTTTTGAATCCTTGATTTAGGTACTTTTATTTTATTTTACTATACAATCTCATCGATTATCGTTAAATAGTATAATGTACAAAAAATGTATTAGTTTAATGATTAACATGAACGATGGCAATATTTGTGTTTATTTTTATATATTAAATATCAAATGTATACGAGTACACAAAGTATTATTATTTTAATTCCTTATATCTCTCTAAACAAATTTACCGTTTTACTGCGTCCGCTCTTTCCCTCATCAACATCACCCATCGGCATCGACGATCGTATTATTATTTACAATCTATTAATACTGAAACTGAATTATTATCAAAATAAGTAATTATTATGTTGTATAATATTTTTGGTCTAAACAACTATACACTGAAACACGTCCGATTTACAGACGTTCATTAATTATGTGGATACTTTGAATATACTAAGTTAGTAGCACTACTTATAGTACATCATAGTTCATATTATTATTATAATAATATAAAAATATAATTTTATTATTATGAAATGGCTTCATTAAATGTTTATTTATTGTTATTGCTGTTATTTGTGATTGGTGCCTGATGTTAAATTAGAGTCAATTAATAATTTTCTTTTTGAACGAAATTACTCTTCATTTAAAATTTATTCATAAGAATTAAAAATGGATAAATACATCGTTTCATCGAAGAATAATAGCATTAAGTCAAATACTCAAAAGCGAAAAAGTGAGGACGATGATGGTGACCCAAAAAACTTAGGTTTCAATCAAAATAATACGGAAACTTCAGAAGAAGAGAAGTTATCACCACAAAACTTACAAAAATCATATTTATTTAATGGGCAATTCTTTATCATCATACAATGCGATGGACCTAAGTTAACAGCACAATGCAAAAACTGTTCAAAAGTGATTCAAGGACAAAAAATCTCGACGGGGAATTTCCTTAGTCACTTAAAAGTAATTATTAGTATCATAATTAATAAATTTAGGTATAGATTTAATAATTAAAAATTAGTATTTTCATAATACTACTTTATAATTAATTTATAAATTCTAATTATTTATAGCATATTCATATAGCATTGTTACCTCAAGTACAAGAGGCTCAAAACAATGCAAAACTTTCAAATAAAACAAATGTATTTAGTCGTCCAACCAAAAAACTTACAAAATAACAGGTTTGTACTTAACAAAAAATTATTATTCTTAATCATAATACAGTACCTATTTAATAAAAAAAACTAGTTATTCAACATATTATTAGATCATAATTAAGGGGCATAACAATATATTTAAGACAACAAACTTTTGATAAATTTAATTAAACTATCATATTTATGAATTAAATAATGGGGAGGGCCGTTTTTGCGCCCAAATACCGTATTTGCGCCTACATGCAAAGACCTCGATTGCGCTTAATAAAATTAAAATAAGTTATAAAATACTTGTTTGCGCCCATTTACGTTACAAATCAATAAATTTGGCAACATTGCAGTAAAACTTAATTTTCTCGTCCCACTTTTTTCAGACTTCGAACTGACAGAATAAAATTTATTGGATTATTCTGGTGTGGTTAAAAATGTTTCTTTACTGTTTTGTTGCGTCGTAATTATTTTTTATTGTACCTATTATATTTTAAATAAATTAAAATTAAAATTTTTCGCGTTACTTTGACTTTGTTACTTATATTTTTTATGAAATTAATTGGTGATATTGATGTATCTCTTAAATTGTTAATATCCTGGTGTTTTTTTGTAACTGCTTTATTTTTTGTTTGTTTTATTGTTGTTCTAGCAAGATTTATTTTTAAATATGTATCTGTTTGAAATTCTATTAAAACTTCCACAAATTTTATGATTGATTGATGAGCGTTAAAAAAATATGAATTAAAATTTTTATGAAATGATTCACATGCGTTTGTTGTCTGTGTTACATTATTACAACCTTTTGCCCATAATTCAGGAGGGAATAGACTATCTTCGCTTATAAAATTGTCAACTAAATAATCAGCAAATGATTGTATTTTTTTTTTCTACTGGAATTTCAGACATAAGTTCTAAAAAGCAATCTGATACTTCTTGTGGGTGTAAAAATGAAAGACCGAAACAATATTGTAACCATTTTCCTTCTGGACTATTAGATTTGTACATATTTGTTAATCCAAGACTTTGAATTTTTCTGAACCAACATTGCCCCAAGTGAAATCTACAGGTGGAAAATTTTATTTCAGGCCAAATATTAGATGCAGAGTTTAAAATGTTTTTTTCAAAATCAGAATATAATTTAACAGGACAAAACTCATAGTTTAAATTTGAACATAAACGCTTAATATTTTCGAATACATACTCATAGACTTCACCACATTTTTATGGTAACAAACAAAACACCAGAGGTATGTAATGATTATTATAAAATCCTTGAATTGTAAAAAGTTGACAAAAATATTGTGTGAAATAAGTAAATGTACCATCAACGTATATAGTATTAACCGAATTTAAAAATTGCAAATTTGTGGTACAGGTAAAAATCACAATATTTTTTTCTATATCATTTACTGCAACAATCTCCTTTAGATGATAATATATTTTTTGATACTAAAAATTCTTGAACTTCAACAATGTTTTTTGGAATATTTGTTTGTATGTTTCTACACGGGTACATTCTGTCACGAATTAATTTAACGTCACCGTAATCTAACGTGTAAAAAATTATTCTTTGTAATTTCAAAACGTATAATTTGAATTGGGCGATCAGTCATGTCTTTGGCTCTTTTTTTACACGCACTTCGAATAATTTGACGATTTAATTTTTTTATATCAGTATTATGGTTATGATTTAAATTGCTACTTACAGTTACATTTCCATTTTTAATTAGTCTTGCTAAACACGATTTCATTTTACAACGCCAAGTTACATTACCAGATATACTTTCATAAACTTTTCTAAATTTAAAACTGTCGATAATAAGTAAATCTTTAAAATTGTTACTTGCACTTTTTGCAAATATAATTTTATTTTCTGACATTTTTGAAACAACAATACATCAAACAGAAATGTGTAATTGAAATGTAAATGAAGTACGGCAACGACTGATTAACTTGCAGTCGAGATTTCAGAAATACTGTATATCGACTATCTAGGTAATAAAAATTGTCTATAGCAAAGATAAAATGTTAGATATGATTAAAGATAAGTGCCTATGAAGGTATATCGAGTCACGACTGATATAGAAATTAAATTTTCCAATGTAGCAGAATGGTTAAAAAATGAAAATAATTGGGAAAACGTTGTTGCCAAATTTATTGATTTGTAACGTAAATGGGCGCAAACAAGTATTTTAACGTATTTTAATTTTATTAAGCGCAATAAAGGTTTTTGCATATAGGCGCAAATGCAGTATTTAGGCGCAAACACAGTCCACCCAAATAATGGGTTACTACCAGGGTCGCCCTGGCCAGGGCTGGAGGGCCGGGATTCCTGCCTGGGCCCTAGCCGTATTATAGTTTCTGGGCCCTTGTACTGTGTTACCCCATAATACACTATACAGCATAGTTAAATAAATCACTACCTAAAGAAATATATTTTATTAAATATAACAATCGTATTGTAATATTCAGTTAGTTTTCTATTCTATTTTTGTCTCAAAAGTAAAAATATTATGTTATAAATTTGAATGTGGAAAAAGAACAACAATAATTATTTAATAGTATATCTGATAATCGACGTGACGGTTTGAGCGTGAATGCGCCTGTGCCGTGTGCCATGTAATATAATATTATATATTATTTAATTATTATAATATTATAGTTAGCGACGCGCGACGGCGACAATAATTATATTCGATCATTATCGGTAAAATTCTGGTTATATTATATTTAGATTTCCGATAGTGCGATCGATGGCGAGCTAGATAAGCGTTGCGCACTCGCACTCGCATGCACATGTCACATTATGCCTAACAACAAATTTATTTCGTCGCGAAATGTTGTAAATCATAGACCTAAACGAATTCCAACATACCGACTTGAGTTTTACTCCGATAATAATTATGAAAACAAATTTTGTTTTGTTGTTCAATCAACTTTGAATCTTTCGAGCCACATTTTTAATTTATTATTCTTAAAAAGAAAAAACTTCACTTGAAATTTAGAAAAAAAAACTTGTATTCTTAAAAATTATAATGGAGATAAGTAGTTTAACAATTTTTTTTTTACTATTCTGATTCGAAGGATTCAAAATATACTTCATATTAAATTCAAATATGTTTTCAAAATTATTATAGGAGTAAAACTCAAGTTAATACGTTGGATCGCGTATAGGTCTATTTTACTCTAAAAAGTGTGGAATCCCCATAATACTATTTAATTGTATAAGTAAAATTGTTATCGACATTATGACGTACAAATAATTATGCGGGTAATAACGTCGATGGCATAAACAAAAAGTTATATTATATATATATATATTATATTATTTATATGTACTATTATAGTTATTAATAAATTATTATACAGATATTTGCAGACGGCGATGATAATTCGATAACATACCCGGCATTTCCCACATTCGTTTGTTGTATTTCATTATTTGTTACGTACGAGTGTCGAGAGAATGTGTTTTAAGTTTGTCTCGAGCTCATTATTATAGTGTTTTAACTTTTAAGTGAATTATAATTATTTAATTATTATATTAGTTTTGTGTTTCGTATTTTTTCGAAAATACTTTTAATGGGGCCTAAATCAAAATCGAGAGCAGCAAAAAGAGCTGCGAAATTTCATAAGGAGTTAATGGAAGATGCTAATAATCCAAAGCAAAAGAAATTAAATTTTCAACCTGCACGTTTTCAGCAAGGTAATAACAATTAGGTTATAATAATTATTAGGTATTTATTTTAAAATAAATATACAAATTTTTATTCATTTAAACTTTACCAACTTAGAATTATTAATATCAAAAAATAAGGATTCTGAGTCAATTGAAATAAATAAAATTTTGCCGGAAAACATTAACTGCACAGTCGGTGAAACTAAGAAAAATATAAATGGTATGTTATTCAAATTGAAATAGATAAATTAGATGTAGAGAAAATCGTATAGGTTTTTTTATAATTATTATTTTTATATAAAAATAGAATCAAATTTGGAAAACAAAAATGTTGAATGTACAAGTATTATAATGGAAATAAATGAAAATGAAAATAATGTGACTGATGAAATCAAAAATCAAAATGTTGAATCTACGAGTATTATAATGGAAATAAATGAAAAGGATAATAATGTGACTGATGAAATAAAAAATAATATTAATGGTATGTACTATATTGTAATTAATATCAAAAATTTTAATAGAAATATTTGTACATAAATATATGCCGAAGCACATAATTAATTTTTGATTTTAATATTAATTCATGGGTTCTCTTTTCAAATATGCCTATATTATTTTTTCATATGTTTTATAAATACTAAAATATGTATGATACTTTATACACTAATGTAACAAAATATTTAAAATTTAAAATAAATTTAATTTAAATTTAAAATTTAAAAAAAATCGATTTGGTCGAACACTGGTTTTGCGTAAAAATTCCCGTTTTCCGTCACATTTTTTTTGTTTTTCTCGATTTTTTTTTTGAAAATTGGAAAATGTTTAGACTTAAACTTTAAATACTTTATAATATTATTATTAGTTATTAGTGTTATTATATTATTTACTATGACTTAGAGAAAAGTAATTCACACGAAAAAGGACTAATGAAAATAAATGTAATCTCATTTCAAAACGAACTTTCAAATATTTATAATGACAATATGACGCCATCTTTATCAAATTTTATACCACCACCATCAAATATTTCAGCAGATATCAAATTTAAATTTTGGAAAAATCATCCTATTCAGCCATTTTTAGAAGTAGGAAAATTGAAATTAGATCGAATTTATTTAAAAAAATTGTCCAATGGTGATGCAATAAATAGGAAATGGATTTCATTTTCAGTCGACACTAAATTATTTTATTGTGCTACATGTATGGCATTTTCAGTTGGTTCTGAATCAAAATTTATTTCTGGTTATAATGCTTTAGCAAAATCAAACCATAATCCCTATAAAGATATTGAACGACATGAAAATTCGACTATTCATCAAAATGCTGCAAATGCAGTTCTTCGTTGTAATTTGGAAAATGATATAGGTAGATTAATAAATCGAAATTTCATTATGAAACGTGCAAAAGAAATAGAACAGCGTAGAATGGTACTCAATCAGGCCCGTACTGGCCCACCGGGACACCGGGAATTTTCCCGGTGCGCCCCATGATCAATTAAGAAATTAGCGCTCCCCCCTTTTTTTTATTTCGTTCAAATATATATTTACTATATATTAGAGTGTACCTATTTTATATCTGTGTAGTGTATATTACACTATATTTTGTAATTATTTTACATAGTTATTGACTGTTTATTATACTATTTATGTAAATAATCGTTTTGCTATCATTTATGATATTATTAACTATAGAACCATATAATATGTGAGTATGTGACTTGTGAAATCCGAACACGTTATCGCCGTTATCGGTGTAAAATATGTGTATACAAGACAAGTGAACATGATCATTATTTTTATTTCGGTTTTCCACTAGACACCCGTCTAATAAGATATTTATATAATTATATAAATAGAACTATGAAGTACGTTGTAATTTTGTTTTGATAATATTATTTTATTATTTTCATTATTTTAATTTTATCATAATGAAAAATAATACTGTATTACTGTCTCATTTCTTCGTGAACTATCGTCTTGTGACAACCACAGTCCATAATCCACGACTGCATACGATATTGCTGATACGATTCACTGCCAGTCAAGTGTAATACGTAAGGTAAGAGTATATTTTAAACAGTTAAAACTATCATTATTATTATTTATAATTATTAGGTCGTCCCAAGTGCACACTAGGAGACTTGAACTCGGATGTCAACGTATTTAAAAAGCTAATTGCTCAGATTTAAACAAACGTACATACTAGTATATACTACATAATATGGATGTATTCACATAGACAAAATGCGAGGACGTTCTGTCGCGTTAAATCGCACTAGTTTAATTTTGGCGAACGCTCTAAAATTAAATCATGTTATTATGCAATGTTATTATTCACACTGGGCGTTTAACGTCGCATTTATTAATTTTTTTCGTAAATTTTTAATAGTTTTAACTTTTAAGATTAAATTGTTTTTAAATGTCGAATCTCCTAGTGAGTCGTGTGTAATGCACTCTAATAAAATTTGTTATTTTTGTCGTGTATTAATGCGAAGTATATGAAAAAATGAAGAATAAAAAACTGTTTGTATATTATATTATTATATTATTTATATTATTAAAATATTATTAGTTATTATTAACCTAATAATACTGTGGCGGACACCAGCGGCGTGCGGTAGTAACTAGTATTCGAATCTGGGTAAGAGCAAAAAAAAAAACCGTTACTTATAAAGGTAAATTGTTAATTATTTAACTAAATAAAAAAACAGTTATTTTATAATGTATAGTATTTATTTACTTATTGGCTATTATATATATTTATAAACAAATCCATTCG
Organism: Melanaphis sacchari; assembly: GCF_002803265.2. Classification (NCBI taxonomy): domain Eukaryota; kingdom Metazoa; phylum Arthropoda; class Insecta; order Hemiptera; family Aphididae; genus Melanaphis; species Melanaphis sacchari. The sequence goes on along the minus strand of NW_020271141.1, from coordinate 41,426 downwards.
TGTAACTTGTTTTGTAAATTTGTTGATAACTTTATCGTAAAAATCTAAATCTTTTTTTTTCGTTTTTATTAATAAAATGTTATAAAACAATATTAGGATTATTTTATTGTGATTAACAAAAAAACCCAATTATCAAAAGTTTGATATTAAAAAAAGTATTTAAAAGCGCCCGATGTATAGAGCAGGGGTCTTCAACCTTTTTTTTAGCGGGCCGCATTCGTAGTATAAACATGTATTTTATATAAAAATGCAGTTTAAGTTAACCAATTGTATCGAAATAGAAAATATACATGCTAAATTTCAAAGGTGATCGCGGGCCGCGGGTTGAAGACTCCTGATGTAGAGCTTCCAACTGCTGCGTAAAATTGTGGTTACCTACCATATACCTACTATTTAATATTTATATTATATACCTATATGATCTTAATTTCTTAATTTTCTTACCAATTTCTATAAAATTATAATATAGATAATGAAGTATAATAACTGATAAGTATACCTATTATATTTAAAATAAAAAAAACTTATATTGCTCACTGATATAATGAATTAAATAAATTTATTTATTTTTCTTCTTTTTTGAGCGGGGCTAAGGCGCTTACCTAGCTTGTCCTGACCACACGCCCCTGGTGGACACGCATATGCACTATGTATTTCATACTCGTATTATAGCTCAATATAAATTTTAGTATTTAAATATATTTAGTTTCTATGGATTCCAAAAAGAAAAAGAAGAGTGGTTACAAATTTCGGGTGGCTAAGAAACTGAAAGAATTGCAAAAGTCCGCTAATTCTTCCAAAAAAATAACTCATTTTTATACAAATAACATTGTTGAAGAATCATGTGAAACGTTCTCAGAAAACCCAGAACTAGATGATCGAGATGAAATCAATGAAATTCAGACTGAAAAATTAGAGATCGCAGGACAGGAAAAAGGATATGAAATAACAACAAATGAAATTAAAGTAAAAGAATCAAATGAAGAGTTTCTTAAGTGTAGAAATCAAGAAGCGACATTCAATGAAAATTTAAAAAATGTGATGGTTGAAACAATAGAAATAAGACAAGAACATCAACAAGATATAACAGGAAAAATTGTGCAAAAATTATACGCTAATGAAAAAATCGATGAAGTTATAAACTATTTTTGTAAGCCGAAAAGTATTGATATAGTCAACTTTTTCATTTTTCATCCAATTCAACCAACTAGTTCTTCGATAATTTCTTTACCATTTAATGAAAAGATATTTTATAATGACCAAGGAGATTGTAAATTTAATCGTAAATGGTTGACATATGATGAAAACAATCAGATGCTCTTTTGTAGTGTATGCTTAGCTTATAGTAATGGAAGTTCTACATTTTGTTCCGGATTCAATGACTGGAAACATACAAATCAACGTATTAAAGAACACGAAATTTCAAAACATCACAATTTATCGGTCAAAGCATACATCAGAGAAAAAAGGGAAAAGACGGTTCAACATTTATTGTGTGGTGAACAATTGAAAAAAAGAAAAATTGAAGTAAACGAAAGACGATGTGTGGTATTGCAAATTATTGAAGTCATAAAACTAATTGGTAAGCAGGGACTACCATTTAGAGGTAACAAAAGTGAAGCAGCTTATAAATTAGACGATTCCTCGATAAACCATGGCAATTTCTTGGAAATAATCTTATTATTGTCGAAATCTGATAATATATTGAAGTCTCACATAGAAAAATCGATAAAATTAAGTAAAGAGCATCATGATAGGGCACAAAATATAAATATGAAATTATTGAAGACTACTACTAAAATTGGAAGAGGAAATTTAGTTACATTTCTCAGTGCAACTACAATAACTACAATAATACAATTGATTGGTAATGAAATTAAAAATATAATCTCAAGAGAAGTTAAAAAAGCCAAAATATTTTCTGTTATGATGGACACGACAATGGATTTATCATCATATGATCAATGCTCGATTGTCCTTAGATATGTACCACATAATGAAGTATACGAACGGTTAATAGGGCTAAAACACGTAACTTCGACGTCTGGGAATTCGCTTTTTGAAACTTTAAAGGACACATTGGCCGAACTTGATTTACCACTGAATAATTGTGTGGCGAACGCTTTTGATGGTGCGGCCAACATGAGTGGTCAGTACAACGGTGTGACTGCTAAATTGTCTGAAGTAATCGCCAACCATGTTCATACATGGTGCTACGCCCATGTCTTAAATTTAGTTCTTTCTGATACAACTCAATGTTTGACTCCTTGTATGTCATTTTTTAATCTTATTCAAGAGTCATACGTATTTTTCAAGGAATCCTATAAAAGGTTGGCTGTGTATAATAAAGAAAATCCTTCGCTGAAACTAGCTGCTAGTGTAGCAACTAGGTGGAGAAGCAGAAATGATGCAATTGTTAAAATATTTGGTAGGATTGATTTTTGGATTAAAGGTGATTTAAGTACAGAAAATGAGTCAAAATTTGTTTACATTCAAATATTAGTAGCTCTATACGAAATATCAATTTCTAACCAATTTAATTCAAAAATAAGAAACGATAGTTTAAGTTTAATGAAAAAGTTTTGCTCTTATGAAACCGTTTTAGTTACAATGATGTTTCTACAGATATTTAAAATAACAACACCATTGTCCGATTACCTTCAAACAAAAAATCTAGATTACATTCAAGCCTGGCGTCATGTTTCTAGTGCCCATAAAAGTTTACAATCGGTTAGAAACCGTTTTTGTGATATAATAAAAGCTGCTAAGACATTTGTTGACTTTGCAATTAAAAAAATTGATGAAAAGGAGCTTCATGATATTGAAATAGAAGAAAAACTTTCGAAGAAACGCAAACGCACTGTTAAGCGTATGGACGGTGAATTAACTCGAGATGAAGAAGTTTATCCAGAAGAAATTGATCAATTTCGTATAAAAATATTTAATTATACAATGGACACTATTATAAATAGTTTAGAGGTACGATTTTTAGATCATCAGATTTTATATAGAGATTTAGAATGTTTTGATCCTCAAAGGTTCGATGATATAAGAAAAAATAGTTTATCATCTAATGCTTTAATTAAAATTTGTGAATTATTACCCTCTATTGATCAGCCAAAGCTCAAAGAAGAACTTATTTCTTTTGCTACATCTTGGCCTTTAATTTGTAAAGTTAGTTTACAGAGTACGTATGAAGATTCAGGTCAAATCGATACCGTTGATGATGACGAATTGGATAGTTGGTCTGATTTAAAGTGTAGTGAAGTAAAAGAATGTAATGTCTGTCTATCGTGCGCTTTGCGTGTAATCACTGATTTTAACATGTATTCCTTACAATACACGGAATTGTACAAAGCGTATAAATATTTACTGACTCTTCCTCTGACACAAGTGACCTGTGAAAGGTCATTTTCAAAACTAAAATTATTAAAAACGCGATTAAGGTCCACTATTGTGCAAGACAATTTAGAATCATTATTCTTAATGCAGTGTGAACGAGACATAGTAAATCAAGTTGATGGAGATAAAATCATAAATGCTCTGTGTTTGAACAGCAAAGAAATGCAACGTCTACTCACATAATACGATATAAGTCAAGTCTCAAGTTTGCTTATTATTATTTTTTTTTTTTTAGTGTTTGAAAAAGCTGTTACGGTTTATGTTTTTATGTGAAATATAAATTAAATTAAATTTTAAAAATAAGTGTACAGTTTATTTTCCAAGTCATTTTACTATGAAACATATTATTATTTCGATTGATATTTTGTTAAAAATTGCAGAATAAATCATGATCTGTGTTTAACATTTTCAGGTGTCAGTTACAAGTTTGTAAATAAAACAATCATGGGTAAACACTAGACACCCATTTTTTCTTTTTGAAGTGTATGTATAAAACTATAGTTGGCGCCCTATAAATATATTTTTTCCCGCGCCTCTCAGAGGTAGCCAGTACGGGCCTGTACTCAATAGATTGATAGACATAGTATTATTTATTGGAAAACAAAATATAGCATATAGAGGAAAACATGAAGGAGCTCATTCATTAGATGATCGAAATAAAAATCATGGAAACTTTTTGGAATTGGTCTTACTGATCGCCGATTATGATAGTATACTAAATAATCATGTGCAAGAATCAATTAAATCTAGCAAAAAAATGATGAATAAAAAAGGTCGAGGTTCTTTAAATACATTTCTATCCAAACATTTTATTAATGATAATATAATCAACAGGATAGGGACTTCAATACAGTCGATTATAGTTAATCAAATAAAAGAGTGTAAAAAATTCAGTATCATGATTGATAGTACACAAGATACGGGAGTATTAGATCAACTGGCAATTTGTGTTCGGTACTTATATAAGGGAAAAGTCGAAGAAAGGTTATTAAGTTTGGTTGTATGCAGTGACTCCAGTGGTCTAGCTCTTTTTAATTTATTGTGTAATATACTTCAATCTCTAAGTCTCTCATTGACTGATGTAATAGGTTGTTCTTTTGACGGTGCAGCTAATATGAAAGGTGCATATAATGGATTACAAGCACATATGAAAAATTCCAATCCGTTAATAGTGTATACGCATTGTTTAGCTCATATATTAAATTTAACGATGGAAGATTCAACAAAAAAAATTGTTGAAGCTGAAAACCTTTTTGGTTAACAAACAGCAGTTTTTTTATCAGATTCTTATAAAAGAATGGAAGTTTGGAAATCTGTTACTGGAAAAAACCATTCAGGACATAATAAATTATATATACTTCAAAAAATTTGCACAACTAGATGGTGGAGTAAAGAAAAGGCCTTGTCTTCTATCATAGATAAAGAATTCACGACTAAAACTGACTTGCTGAAAGAAAGTAAATTAATTACATTATTACAATTTTTAATAGAAATAAATAACGGCAATTTCAATTCGTCCACCAAGTTTATGGCAAGAACTCTAATTGAAAAATGGTCACTTTTTAGGACTATACTTATATCATTTGTGCTTCTTGATATATATTCTATTACCACACCAGTATCAATTTATTTACAATCAAAATCTTTGGATTACCTAAAAGCATGTTCAATGATTAGTATTATGTTAAAAAAAATTAAAAAAACTTAGAAATGATGAACATGTTTTATATTTATATAAAAGATCCCAAGAATATACTAAAAAAAATTAATATTTTTTTTAAAGATGAACCATTAATAAATATTGAAGAAGATTTTATTGAAAAAAGAGTTTCACAGAAAAAGATGCTTCCTGGTCAAACAGCAACAGATGAGTCAAGAAATATTACATCATTTAATAAATTCAAATATATGGTATTTTCCATCATTGATAATTTAGAAATTAGTATTTCTGAAAGATTTATACCAAATGAAAAATTAATGAAAGACTGTGGCTGGTTGGATCCAAAAAAATATTGTGATTTACAAACTATTAATGAAATTCCAGATAATATATTTAATGAAATAACAAAATTAGCAAATGTTGAAAGAATGCGCAGTACTCTCAGAATTAAAACAATTTGCAAATTACTATCATAGCATTATTCCAGAACACCAAAGTAATATATCAGAACAAGAGGGAGAAAATGAAATAATAAACAATTCAGAATCTGAATCAGAAGTTAACTATGAATCCATTCATTGTAATAAGTGTAATAAGTGCTTAGCATGTGCTTATATATTAATAGAGGAATTATCAAAACAGTCTGGTCTTTTCAATAATTTATATATCGTTTTCAAATGTGCTTTAATATTACCATTAACACAAGTAACATGTGAAAGAGTTTTTTCGAAATTAAAAATTATTAAAAATAGACTCAGATCAACACTTTCTCAAAATATACTTACTCCATTAATGCTAATATCCATAGAAAAAGATCTAACTGAAAATATAAATAAAGAAGATATAATAAATGAAATTTCCAAATCCTCAATGGAATTAAAAAGGCTACTTCAATAATTTTTTAATGTATATAGCAGTATGTATTTTATTATTTAACATTATCTACTTGATAATACATTATTTAAAAAAGTGAGTTTTAATAAAGATAAATTTAAATATTTTTATGCACTAAAAAATTTATTCCAAAATAGTTATACTTTCTTTTCCTTATTTTGATATATGGTTTATTTTTTAAAATTATTGGGCCCCAAAAAAAATTTCTGCCTGGGCCCTCAGGTACCCAGGCCGACCCTGGTTACTACTTACTATTAATTAGGTACAAATGAACAAGTTAATAAATACATAAATAACTAAAAGCTAATATATTTGACTAGTAAATAAAGTCTTTGGATCAAGTTATTTGTTATTATAAACTATGGGTTATATTATTATTAATGTGAGACCTAATATCTTTATTCATTTTAAAATGTAGGTAGTTGTTATTTTATATATAATAATAATTAATACCTATTTAATAGATTAGAATATATATTATGATTTGTACATTTATGTTATTATTTTCTTGAAATGCAAACTAAGTAGAAATATTTTATCAAAAAAAAAAAATCAATTAAAAAAGTTATAATATGTTATTTAAATTATAATCTTATAATATCTATCAAAATGCATTACCTATTACATTATTATGGTTGAGTATGGTTCTAAAAAGTATTAAAATATGATTTTTGTACTTATGCTCAACACCTATTCCAGTATCACCTCAAAAAAATTAAAATTAAATTTTTGGCTTGGAAATTAAAATATTGTTTTGTTATAGCTAAAAATGATGTAGTATGAGTATGAAATATAAAATACTTTCTGTCTTCATTGTTTTTAAATCATTAATATTTGTTTCAGATAAATAAAGTAGTATTTGATTATATAACTGATGAAATGAAACCTCTTGTCACATGTGAAAAACCTTCTTTTCAAAAGTTAATCATGGAGTTAACTGGGATTACTGATACTGCTTTATTACCAAATAGAAAATAATTAGCGTGTGATTTAAAAAATAGATATACAACATACAAAGACACACCTACAGATTTGATAAAAAAACACTTGTACATTTGTATCACTGCTGACATATGGACTGGCAACAATAAAAGCTACATGGGTATGACATGCCACTTCATTGATAATTCTTTCATACGCCGTTACTCCTATATTCTTGGATGTAGAAGAATGAAAGGTTCACATGATTACTTAAATATTGCTAAAGTTATTACAGAAATAATGGAAACATACAATTTAAATAATTCGAAAATCACACACATTGTTACAGACAATGCTACAAACTTTGGAAAGTGTTTTCGAACTTTTTCCAATGTATTAGAACAGTCAAATGAATATGATGTTGGCAATTTTAATACTGATGATTCAGATACTGAGAGTACAATCAATTATAATCATGAATCTGACAGTGATAATGAAAACAGTTATTCTAATATCGAAAGAACTAATGTTAGTTCAGTGTTAACAAGCTATTATGAACTTAATGAAAATAGAAACAATAAAAATTTTTGCTTACCACAACATATGACTTGTGTTGCCCATTCTTTAAATATGATTGCCACTACAGACATTTCAAAAATTTCTGGTAAAAATTATAATAATATATCTAAAATTAGATTTGGTAAACTTCAGGCTTTTTGGAACCTAGTTAGTAGAAGCTCTGTAGCATCAGATAAAGTTTATGAACATTGTAATTGTAAGTTTCCAATTCCAGTTGTGACCAGATGGAACTCTAAGTATGATGCTACAAAAAAATTTTATTTCATAAAAAAAAAATTGATGGTGTATTTGATATATTAAAGTTAAATAAGCTCAAACCTAATGAATGGTTGTTTTTTAGATGAATACTGCAAATTGATGAAACTGTTAACAAGTTTGTTGGACAAATTACACGGTGAAAAATATTGTTACCTAGGTTATGTTGCTCCTACATTAATAGTTTTAAGAAAATTGTTGATTCAGTCGAGTAATGTAAAATATTGCAAACCATTAGCTTCAGCATTAATAATTTCTTTAGAAAAAAAATTTAATTATATTTATGATTTGAGTAATGCAAAAAGTAAGGACTATATTATTGTCTCGATAAGTCATCCAAAGTTCAAAATGAAATGGGTTCCTACTAGATATATAAGCTTATGTAAGGCATTATTTTTAAATGAATGCAATACATTTAAAGATCAAAATTCTGTACCTGGATCTTCATCTGATAATGAGGATAGTGATGTTAGTGATGACTTCTACAACAATTTATCTGGACAAACTAAATCGTATCATTCATCTGCGTTAGACAGCGATTCAGCAGAAAATGATGCACTTTTATCAAATACAGCTAGTGTTGAAGCATTGACATATCTTAACTCAAAAAAAAAAAAAGAACTAGTATCTTTCAATGAGGTTCCAATTGTTACGCAAGTATTTCTGAAATACAATACAACCTTACCATCCTCAGCCCCAGTTGAAAGATTATTTAGCAAAGCAATACAAGTGTTAACTCCTAGACGTAATCGTCTTAGTAATGATGTATTTGAAATGCTTTTATGTTGTAAAACTAATGAATAATGATGAATAATGAATGATTGTTTTTTTCAATTGTACCATTAAATCTATTCATCTTTGTTTTGAATATTATAACTTATAATAACTAAATTTTAGAAATCAGTAATTCAAACTTGAATTATTATATACGTAATATTAATTTAGTTTTATATAGTAAGTAATAACTACTATTGTTTTATAATATACTTATTAAGTAAGTTCATGGTATAATATATTATAATAATTAATTTTAGTTTTCAGTTGTTCCTTTAAAAATATATTTCATATTATTTAAGATGTTAATAATGTATTTATATAAGTATATAATGTAATAATTATATTCTTTTAAATTAAAGTTTTTCTCTTATTTCTATTTTTAAAATGAAACATTTTATAATAATAACTAGCACCGATGAAACTCGTTGTATGTGAATACCCTATATAGCTGAAAATCGTTTGAAGTGAATTTCCTAGGTCGGAGACAGGACTTTAGAATGCCGGAGTTAGAAAAGTCTAGTGGGCGAAACCAGTGATAACAACGTTTGAGACGTTGGTTGGTACCTCTGATTTAGTGGCTCAACACTTTAGCAGTGTCGTTTTAAATTTAAACGCGTAAGTAATAATAAAAGTATATATAAAAGTCCAATTCGAGCGTCTAGTGGTCGGTCATTTCATTAAATTCACAGGTGTAACACATTTTGTCCCGTAGCTTGCCCTGTGCTTTTGTGCATGGGGAAAATAAATAAATACATTTGGAAAACGGCAATTGAGTGTCTAGGTATCAGTCATCTCCAAGGTTGTTTGGGTAATTGGATGCATTTTCCGTGGCTTGCCCGGTACTTTTCACATATCTAAAATAAATAAACTCCGAAAACGGTATTGAGGGTCTAGCTATCAGTCATCGCCTTTAAACGCATTTAAACCTGCCAGACAGGCAATCCGACCGCGTACAATGTTGGTATAAAGGGGAAATTGTACATGTATCAAGTATACAACGGGATAAATGCATTTTGCCAAACGTTAGAAAGGTGTAGATATACATATATATGTATACATTTCTAATATGTAGTGAGTAATGTGTGTTCACAAAATTCACCTCGAGTCCAAATTGTTATTGTCATTATTTTGTAATCACAGTACCCCACTACATTAATGTTTATTCAAAGACTTCTGAGTATCAAAAAACAATGATATTAGATTCCTATCAATCACATCAATATATTATTGTTTATGTTAAAAAAAAGAAGTAAAAATAAAAACAAAATTATATTGTATTGTAATATAATTGTATATAATATAATTATTGTGATATATTATCATATTTATATTCTTTCTTTGATATACATTTTGAATACCATGTTCAGCGTAAACAATTGAAATTAATGAAAGCGTATGTATTGTAAAAAAATGAATTAACCAACGAAGAACCGCATACATGCATAATTAATTTTTAGTAAAGTAATAACAAACAAATAATAATTAAAAGTTATAAAAGATGTATATATGTATGTAATATATAAATCTGAAATACAATTATTAATGTAATAATATTCACAAATTAAATGTTGTAAAAATAGTGTTAGGTTAAATATAATTGTTGTTTGTTTATAAGAAAAAAAACTGATTATAATATAAAAAATAATTAAAATTTATGTTTTTTATTAAAATTATTGTTGAAATTAATAGTGTTTAATGAATTTGTTTATATTTAAAAACAAAAAAAAAATGGTAGTTTCACATTAGTTACAAAAAATTTGCTACAAAGTTAATTTGCATCTAGAGGGAACCACATGGAGGTTATTGAAGTTTCTCGTTGTCAATGTATTTACAGTCCATATACACTCTGTACTTGATTTTTTTTTTTTTTTGAACCAAAACTTTACGTATCAAGTGACTTGTTCATTGGCAGTGAGACACATTAATTAATTGTTGAACATACAAAAGTTATTATTTATTAACACACACGGTTCATTAAACTGATATGTGTGAGATGAAATCTGAAACATAAAGTAAAATAAAAAAATTACCAAAAATACAAATAAAAACAAAATCTACTGCAGTAGTAAGTGTACTTACAATAGTTGTAATTGTATGCGTAAGATAAAAAATTGAAAAATAAAATGACAAAGAATTGTATTACTATATATATTATATTATTTAAAAATAAAAATAGAAAGTTTAATAATGTTTATTGATTAGTTGTTTGACATTAGTTACAAATTATCTCCTAAGTTAATTTGCATCCAAAGAGAACCACGTGGAGGTTGTTAAACTCTCTCTCCGTCAATGAATTTGCTGTCCATAGGTGACCTGTAATTAATCATCAAAACATATCAAAACATAAATAAATAATGTAAAAGAAGAACTTTACATAGATCAGACAGTGGTCACATAGGTTTACCATGGATCACAAAGATCTGACATGGATCACTAAGATCTGACATGGTAAACCACACTGTTGAAACAATATCATTTCATAAATAAATATATTGTTGTTCTAGAAAAAATAATATAATCTTCTAATATTCTTCTAATAATAATGACTTTTTAGAATACTTTTGATTGATTAGATATAATAATTATAGCAGAAAAATTTTTTTTATGTATATACATACATATACATTTTTACCATAACCAATCATTATATTTAAATAAGCATCAATTCGTGTTGCTTAGAACACTTCTTTGTAAACAATATTTTTAGTGACAAATCTACCACGATCGTCACCGTACATACTAATTCTAATTGATTGCGAGTCCCTCACACGCGAAAACGCCACGTGCAGTTGTTCGTGCGTGAAAACCGGTGAAGGCAGAAGCAATCCCACTCTATCAAAAGTTTGACCTTGTGATTTGTTAATGGTCATCGCAAAAGACAGCCGTACGGGAAACTGTACTCGTCGCATTATGATAGGCAGTTCATCTTCTCCATTGGATGTGAGAGGCATCTCAGGTATGACAATGTCTTCCTGTGCATTACCAGACAACATCCTCGCCTTAAGGTTGTGACGTCTCAGTTCAGTGACGACCAACCTTGTGCCGTTGCAAAATCGCCTCTTTGAATCTAGATTCCTCAACAACATGACAATTGAACCTACTTTCAGGGTCAAGTTGTACGGAGGCAATCCGTCTGGTTCTAGAGTATTGAGGAATTCTGTCGGATAATTGGCTGCTTTATCGGGATCGTCTACCACCACAGTGTCGATGGCGGTGTAGCTTCTGTGTGCACCGTCGATGCATTGTAGCACCGTGCGATTGACTTGCCTGCATTCATCGTTCCTGGACATAAAATTATTTTCAAGCAAACTCGTCGACGTTGGCCAAAGACATTTGCTGCGGAAAAACAAAATCAATCAAATCTGCAACGTCACATACCATATGTCAAGGTATTTAGACGGTGTCCGGAACATTGTCGACCGTTGGCAACTGACCGCTCCCTAGCTGAAGCAACCAATTCGCAAAGTTCACGTCGTTGTCAGTGCGCATGTTTCGCGTCAGACTGAACTGTTCCAATTCGTGCCACAGAGCGTTGTACTTAATCGACGATCTGACGATGTCGCTCCTCGTTCCTCAGCGGACGACCGGTAATATTTGTCTAAAGTCCCCGGCGAACAGGACTGGTTTACCGCCAAACGGTAACTCCGATCCCATCACGTCCTTGACCAACCAATTGACCACGGTGAGTTGTAGTCCCGGGGACATAGGCGCTTCAACCCGGACGATGGACGCCTTGTCACGTATCCTCTGAGTGCTTGGCGACTGCATGGTGATGGTCGACGTCGAATCGTCGGTGAAAGTGCCGAACGGCAATCCGAACATCGAGCGCACAGTCGTGCCGCCGTCCATGAGCGACGCTGCGATTCCGGTGAACGCTACGGACAACGCGGACCGCCCTTGGCTGCGAAGCGACTATATGAGGCATCTGTATGTACAGCGTAGTTTTTCCAGTTCCCCCAGGTCGGTCGGCGTAGAAAAATTTTGAGACTTTTCTATCGTCGTCTACAGCCGCCATAACACGGTCGAACACTGTCCGTTGTTCGTCGTTCAAGTTTCCTAATTGTTGAACCCAGCGTACCACCGCGTCTATATGATCAAACATGCCACTGTCCGGATCCTCTTCCAGCAGTGCGACGTTCGGCAAAGTTAAACCGTAGTCATCGAGTGATTTCCCGTGACCCCGGAGTGATCGATCGATGGCGTCCATACACGCCGCCCTCGTGCGCTCTACGTCTCGCATTCGCTGATAGAAGTCCTCCATCATGTGTACTTCGTTGGCTTGGTACAACGTCAGCGGGTCTGCGGTCTCGTAAAACAATAACATCGTCACGAATAGGTATCGAAGCTGCGATGGAGCGTCCAACGTTGCCGATTCTGCCATGCATGCCAGCAAAGCCCTGTCGTCTTCCAACAGTCCCATCGCGACTGCTGCAGCGGCGTAAGTTGGATGCACTACTCCATCTACTGTCCTCACGTCACGGTAAGACTGCATGCCTCTCTTATGCAGAAGTAGTAGTCGCAAGTGGAAACGTTCTCGATCAAGCGGGTTGACGACGTACATTCGGGCCAGTGTTTCGTACGTCATCTGATTTTGTCGTCGTATCCATGTCCTTCGCGTTGCCTTCCAAATGTAGTGTACCGGTATCTCTTGGTATAGGTACTGTCTGGCCTCGACGTCAGTTGCGTTGAACGCGAAGAAGGCCGTGAGTTTTGTTCGAGCTAGAGCGGCGTTTTGCGCCCTGTAGTAACCCGTCGCTGACACTCGATCGTAGTTACTGCAATACTTCTTTAACGACGAATGCACAATGTCGGTATAACGTCGTAGTCGAGGAAGGGAAGAGGTTTATGTTTGAATTAGTATTAATAATAAAATATTAATATTTACTTTAACAATTTATTAAATATAAAATAACTTTAAAATATAAACTTTTTAGTAGTGTTTCGACTTAGTATTGAAATACTAAACCTGAGAGAATATGTGTGTGGAACGTTTCCCTAGAGGCTCTTGGTAAGCATGGGTGAAACGTTTGTGTATGAAATACTCTCTGGAGCTCCCTGTGAAGAGAGCTCCTATTTATATGAGACATGCCGTGATTAGGAAATGTTGATTGACGTCACGGAAATGGCGTGATGTTTCTAATCCAATCAGATAAAGGCATCAGTGGTCCGATTTGCTGGCGTGATATAGTTTTAGGCCACTGGACTTTAGAACTACGTTTTTATACTAAAAACGTCGGTTTACTACATTCCTCCCCTATAAGACGATACTCCGTATCACATCGGGGTGGGTACACGGAATACCTTGTCTTTTACTGAGGTGCGGATGGCACTGGAATAATGACATCCTTGGTCTGGTACTGTATTTGTATAGTTGATGGAACGTCATCGTTTGTCTCTGGCTGGTGTGGCTTTCTGAAATTGCCATAGTTCTGTTTCTGGATGTAAAGGATAAATTCCAAGACATAAAAGGAAATCGCCGGCATGTTTACAATTTTTTTTTTCTGTTTCATCGTATGTGGAAAACAGTTCTTTTGACCTACTTACAGCTAAAAACCTATAATTAGGTTTTACATATAAACATTTATTATTCGTACAAATTGGTATCAATATTAACTGAAAAAAAATGTTAGTTCATGTTGGTAAACTAACAGTACATATAAATTAAAATAATTTTGTCATTCGAATAATAGATTGTTATGTCTGAAAGTGTCATTATCTCTTGTACACTTTTTTTTTCGTTTTAGGTCAATTGGTAAATCTGTCCCACTTGGTAAACCTATTTTAATATTTAAAATTAAACTCTTTGGGTTTTTAGAAAAGGAGGGTGTATTAGTTTGACTCTGGTGGTTCGTATGACGTCGAACAATATATCGGTCGCAGATAAATGTAATTGTAACATTAGATTCAACTGAATGAAATGATTAGAAATGTAAATTTTTATATTTAATTTTATTATAAACAACATTTACATTGTAATAAAGCTTTTAAAATAAAATAAAACTTTACGACAACCTACAATAAAAACTACTGGAAAATACTACAGATACAAAAATATATATAATATGTATAATGTTATGAACACAATAGTGTTCATAAATTGGTCTCGAAAAACTTTTTAACATTATTAATGTGTATTCTGTAGTCCTTTCTCCTTTTTTTTATTGTTATATTTTCATTGTCATTTATCATTATCACATCGTATGGCCCTGACCAATTTAAACATAATGTGTTTTTTCTTGTTTTGCTCTTTTAGCAACACCTTATCTCCTACGTGTAATTCTAGTATATTCGCGTCTTGGTCATAATATTGTTTATTGTTATCTTTCTTTTTGATTAGATTTTCCCTAGCTATTTTATGCGTTTCTTGCATTATTCGTTTTAAATCTAACGCGTAATTTTCATAATTGTATTGAGATTCGGTCGTTTGAAAAAATTGTGTTGGAATAATTGGGTTTTTCCCGAAGACCAATTCATATGGAGTATACCCTGTTGAAGTATGCACCGTGGTATTATAGCAAAACATTGCATAATTAATTAATGTGTCCCAATTATTATCTTTATCCACAAAACTGCGTAAGTAATTTTTTAAAGTTAAATGTGATCGTTCCAAATAACCATTTGATTGGGGATGCCATGGAGTGGTTTTAGTTTTTTCGATTTTTAATAATTTACAAACATCTTTAAACAAATTTGATAGAAAATTGGTGCCACAATCTGTCAGAATAGTGACAGGTATACCATAAATACATATAAAACACTCTACTAATGCTTGCGCTACAGTTGCTGCATCCGTGGAAACTAATGCTATGGCTACCCCGTAGCGTGATAACTCATCTTGTATGGTTAGGTTAGGATGTGAGAACTGCCTGCAGTAGTTACAGGAAGGGGACCTACAATGTCTAAACAAATTTTATGAAATGTTGTAGACACAGTAGAAGTTATTAACATTGGTTGTTTAGTTTTTCTACCTGATTTATTTTTCTGACAAATGCTACAATTTTTAATATATTTATTAACATCTTGTTTTATATTTCGCCATTGGTATTTTAATTTTAAACGCCTAACCGTTCGAGAGGTTTCTTGGTGGCCCCCTATTAGTGTATCATGGTATTCTTTGATAATTTTCGTTTTTTCCTCCTCTGTAAAACATTGTTTTTTGTAAATAGTTACTTCAATGTCCGTATATCGAAATAGATATCGGAACATTGTACGTATTCGCTCGAAGAGGTTAGAGTCGTTAACCCTTCTAACCTGATTATAGAAAATTTTTTAATTGCTTTATTAGTACAAAATTGTTTGATCTCATTTATCGCTTTAAAATAACCTTCAGCGTCTATTTCATTAAAATATTTATTTTTAAGTTTATAAAATATTATTGTAATAAAACTTAGAATGGTTTAATGATTACTCTTTGTTTTATTAACTTTCAAGGTTAGGTTTTGTACATTATGGATGTATCCATATAATATCAAAATTAGATTCCTTCAGGAATGTACAATAAAATAATATAATATCGATTATGTTCATTAAAGAACTTACAATGAAAAATATTTTGTACAATTTAATATACATTGGGTGATAATATTTATCTTACCACAATACGTACGTACCATTAGATTTACAACGTTAGTACAGAGGTGTTGGGAAAGACACTTGTACTAGTGTCGACTTGTTCCACACAGTCTACTACGTGTTTTAACGTAGTCTGTGGGAACGTCGAATGACTAGTGGTACGTACCTTATACTGGGTAAACTTCTACCTGGGTTGGTCTGGAAGTATTGGTCATCGGCAGTAGTCCCTCGGCGTTGGATGTGGCTCCTGACTGCGATGGTTGTTGACTGGTGGTGTGGTTGGCTTCGTGATTTCCAATGGCGGCTTCTCTTCACGGCAGTTATTAACTGGTCGCTCTATGTGGCGTACTCAAAGTTATTGATATATATATTCGTGGATCGATGCCGTATACTATGCGTTTTGCTATAGTCGGTTGTCCACGAATATACAATCGTAACACTACTACTACTACTCTTGATCATTCGGACGGGTGGTATATCTGCACGTATTGGTCAGCATATCTGTGCCAATTATGCCTCCCGTACAACGTCGTTTTGCTTCTTTATTGTTATTTTCGAATCATATTGAGTGTACAGTTTTTGTGAGACGTTATTCTTAATATGTTAAAAGGTAGAACTTGCCATTATTTCAACTAGAAGATAGGTTTTCTCCCTTTTCTGTAAAGCAACTTTGAGTGTTTTAAAGGTCGTGGCACACTCGCGCCATCTATAGTTGTTTGTTACTGCCGTCGAACAGTATTCGACGGATAGTAGTGTCGCTGTTCATCACTAGGGGCGGGAGTGTGACTGTAGTAATGGTGTTGTTGCACTATGCATTTTTGTCTCGTTACATTATTAATTTGTCTGTTTGGTTTACCTCAATAAATTTATTTTCATTATTGAATATTAGCTGCGGTGCTAATTGTTGTTTTTCGATTATTTCCTTTATCGCAGTATGCGTTATTATTATATCGCTCGAAATAGGTAGTATTACATTTTCATTTGGTTTAGCGTGTTTTATGCTACCTTCTATTTCTTTATTTTTGAATTAAAAATTGGTTTATTTTCCGCTTGTTTATATTTTTCGAATTCTTTCGCCTGTTCATCGGCCGTAACAATATGTATACGTGACAAACAATCGGCATTAGAATGTTCCGGACCGGCTTTATATATTATTTCGTAGTCGTATTCCACGAGTTGTAATCTCCAACGCATCAATTGTGATGAAACGTCTTTGATATTAAATAGGTAAGTTAAAGGGCGATGGTCGGTTATTATTTTAAACTTTTTCCCGTATAGGTATGGTTTGAAGTATTTTACTCCCCATACTATTGCTAATAGCTCTTTCTGTATTACGCTATAATTTGTTTCGGCTTTGCCTAACGTTCTACTCGCGTATGCAATGGGTTGATCTTTCGGAACCTCACCTTGTGATAAGATGGCCCCGATAGCATACTGATTTGCGTCAGTCATTAAATTAAAATTCCCATTTTCCCAATTAGGGTATATTAATAGAGGCGGGTTCATTAACGCGTTTTTTAATTCCTGAAATGCATTTTCACACATATCTGTCCATACAAATGGCGTGTTTTTCTTTAATAAATTTGTAAGAGGTTTTGCTATCTTGGCAAAGTTATTCACGAAACGGCGGTAGTAATTTAATAAACCTAAGAAAGATTTTATGTCTTTCTCGTTTAACGGTCTCGGATATTCTTTGATACATGATTACTTATTTGGATCTGGTTTAACGCTGTTTTCACTGATCACGTGCCCCAGATATAAATCTTCCTTACGTAAAAATATGCATTTGTTTGGTTGTAATTTTAATTTATGTAAACGTAAGCGTGTAAACACCTGCTCTAAT
Organism: Melanaphis sacchari; assembly: GCF_002803265.2. Taxonomy (NCBI): domain Eukaryota; kingdom Metazoa; phylum Arthropoda; class Insecta; order Hemiptera; family Aphididae; genus Melanaphis; species Melanaphis sacchari. The sequence continues at coordinate 23,523 of NW_020271141.1, read as the reverse complement.
TTATTTTGATGATCTTTTAAACTTGACCCATGGACTATAATGTCATCGAGATATGCTGTACATAATTCCTCTAAACCCATTAAAATTGACTTCATAGCTCTCGTAAAAGTGACGGGCGCGGAGCTCAGTCAAAAAGGCAAACGTAAAAATTCATAATGCCCTGATTTTGTTGAAAATGCTGTTTTATGAGTGTCCTTTTTATCTATCATTATTTGGTGGTACCCACTAGCAAGATCTAGAGTCGAAAAGTATTTAGATGAGCCCAACGATTTTAGTATTTCTATAATATTTGGTAGCCCATAAGCCTCATTTTCTGTAACTTCATTTAATTTACGAAAATCTACGCATACTCGAAACTTCTGTTCCCCTCCTGGGTCTTTTTTCTTTTTCACCACTACCAACGGAAAATTGAAAGGTGATACAGAATCTCGTATTATACTTGCTTCTTTCATCTCTTTTATCTGTTTCTCTATTTCCTCCTGATACGCATGAGGTAACCTATATGAACGTATATTTATTGGTTTCACACACCTAGGAGTATTTATTTTATGAGTGACTATGTCGGTTGCGCTCAGCCGGTCACCTTCAAGAAAAAATAAGTCTAAGAAACGGCTACATAATTCTAAAATATTTTCACGCTCTTCATTATTTCAATGTTCCGTATTAATTGTTTCGTTTATTTTTTTTATTCTATTAATTGTTTTATTTTTAATTAATTGATTAATTATGAACGGTTGCTCCGATATATTTATAATATTACCTATTATCGTATCACCTTTGACTGGGCTGATACTATTAGCTATAATTACGTCCTCATTAATTTCATGTTTTTTAATAGCTATTTATTCATGTTTTATTTCTTCATCAGTTCGGATTTGTAATACACAATTACTTCGCGGCGGAATGATAAATGCATTATTATTTATTACCTTTTTTTTCTGGTATTATTAATATTTCTTTATCCCAATCTAATATGACTTTATTTAATTTCAAAAATTTTATGCCTATTATACCTGCTTCAGGTACTGGGAAATTATCATATACAATATCGAATTTAACCATAAAAATTGCTTGTTAATATAAATTGGAATTACCACAGATCCTACGATTTCCACTGGATTTGCATTAATGCCTTTAATCTGTTTTTTATCTTTTCCATTTACTATTATATGCTCTTTTAAACTTGAGATTTTGATGATGTTCATTTCAGAACCACTATCAATTAAAAATTTTATTTCGTTTTTAACGAATTTATCCGAATAACACGTAATATGCTCCTGTGTTATTGGTGTTACTATACTAACGTTACTTCCCGATTGTATTTCACTGATAGACCTATCGTGATTTTCCTGTTCATTTTTTTCTACGGGTTTATTTTGTTCGTTACGTTTTAATTTATGGCACTCACTTATATTGTGATTCGTTTTTTTGCAGTATTTGCAGAACTTACTAGAATATTCGCGTTTAAAATCGGTTTTTGGACTTTGTCCACTATTCGGATTCCTAAAAGTAGGTAATTTATACTCGCTTGTTCTACACTCATTAGCATAATGACCAAATTTTTCACAACGATGGCATTTAATCGCGCTTTTATCTCTATTACTATTTTTATCAAATTTATTTTTGTTATAATTATTGCCATTCGCGTTATTAAAATAATCGGTTGACTTTTCCTCCTCCATTGCGTAAAATACTGCCTCTTCAAAAATTTTTACGTTACGCGCTTTTAATATAATTCCTATAGATTGCGATATACCTGCTATAAATACGCTTAATGCGTGTGCTTGCACTGTTTGTGCGATTTTATTCGCTTCTACCCGTGGTTTATCTATTGTTAGTTCGTGTGCAGTTTTTTCTATTCTAATGGAGAACTCTTTAACCGTTTCTTTTGCTTTTTGTCTATTTGACTAAGCTGTACTTGTAAAAATGATACCGAATGCGCAGAACCAAAAATAGTTCTAAATAATTTCTTTAATTCATCACAAGTTGTAATTTCTTTATACATTATTGCCTCAAACGCATTACCCTTTAATTGTGCTAAAATTGCTTCCAAGATATTTGGTTTTAAGTTATCGGAAATATTTTTAAAAATGAATTCGCATCGGGTTTCAAACGACGTTAATTCGGATTCAGTACCTCCCGAGAAAGAAGGTACCAACTTAAGTGCTCCTTCAAAACCTAATTTATCTGCAATGTTATTTGTGCTAGTCATTTTTATTTTAAGTGATTCTGGGTGGTAAGCTACGATTTGCCAATTCTTATCTATACCCTCAGACATACAAAATAATATTCAAATGACTTACAATTTTTGCATTTTGAGCTAGATTTTTCTTTCTTGAGATGCTGAGTTTGTTTTGCCCTTGCTGGACGCTTGAACTTGATTTGCCCTTGCTGGACGCCCTTGAGTAATGTCCTTCCTGGACTGACCTACGTGCTGATATACTCCGCAGAACTCTCTTCCTTCCTTCCTTCGGATTGTACGTGAATGTGGATTCGTCGGTGGGTCTCAAACTACTTTTTTGAGCCAGCCAAAATTTTTCGTTTGAAGAAGTGTGACCCTACACCTGACACCAAATTTAATGTCGTAACCCGTCGCTGTCACTCGATCGTAGTTACTGCAATACTTCTTTAACGACGAATGCACAATGTCGGTATAACGTCGTAGTCGAGGAAGGGAAGAGTTTTATGTTTGAATTAGTATTAATAACAAAATATTAATATTTACTTTAAAAATTTATTAAATATAAAATAACTTTAAAATATAAACTTTTTAGAAGTGTTTCGACTTAGTATTGAAATACTAAACCGGAGAGAATATGTGTGTGGAACGTTTCCCTAGAGGCTCTTGGTAAGCGTGGGTGAAACGTTTGTGTATGAAATACTCTCTGGAGCTCCCTGTGAAGAGGGCTCCTATTTATATGAGACATGCCGTGATTAGGAAAGGATGATTGACGTCACGGAAATGGCGTGATGTTTCTAATCCAATCAGGTAAAGGCATCAGTGGTCCGATTTGGTGGCGTGATATAGTTTTAGGCCACTGGACTTTAGAACTACGTTTTTATACTAAAAACGTCGGTTTACTACAGCCCTCTCCAGTATCTGATTAGAAGAAAAGTACACGTTGTGATAATCTTCCAAGTGCACTTGAAGTCTAACGATCGTATGACTCCTCTTATGCATTTCAAACGAAAATAACCTCCAAACTGCTTCTGGTGGACTGACGTGCCGTGAATTTATGTAACTGAAATCAACACGTATTCGCATTTAAAAGTTACAACGTAATAATATAATTGGAAACGTTCTTAGTAGTAGTAGTAGTAAATTATAAAGAAAGTTGTACTTGTTAAATCCAAGTAGAATCGAAATCGAATCGAAATAAATATAACACAAGGTTGGTCGTCAATCTAATAACTATATGTCCGTATACAGTATAATTAATTTAATGTATGTTATGGTATGCAATTTTATTAATTTAAAAAATAACGTACATTATATATATATATATATATATATATATTTTATTATTAGGTCTGCGGTATGTTGGGGTAACCGCCGTCAGATATGTACAAAGTCTCTTCGCTGTACTCTTTTGGATAGTTTTTAGAGCAAGTGTTGTCCACCATACACGGACTGTTACGGTTTAGCTGTCCACAAGGTCCGTGTATTATGTGTGATGTCACACTGTTGAATAGGCGTCTGTCGGTTTCAGGGTCGGGCAAACAGGCGCATACAACATCGTCAACGTCCTCGGCAGTGAGCAACTTACTGTCCTCGTGCAAGATGATGAGTATGTGTGCGTGCGGAAGACCGCGTTTCTGAAATTCAATAGTATATACGTAAGCTTCTACGTTACCAAATACCTTATCAGTTGTTATATCACGCATCAGCTGCTTTAGTTTTGTGTGGAACACCCTCGCCACCAGGTCGGGCATGTCGTTAGCTTTCAAGCAATGCGGAATGTTGTCTACGATTTCTGGCCACTTAGGGTTACATGTAAAAGTTATGAACAGGTCAGGTTTACCGTACTTACGCACAATGGCCATCGCGTCATGGTAACATTGTTTCATGTAACGGGGGCCACCTACAAAATTCGAAGGCAAAGTCATCCTGCGACCAACGGGATTGATTTCATCGACATAATGCTGTTGGTTTATTTGGTCCACAAGCCCCTGATACGCTTCGGCGAACAGCGCTTTCTGATTGAGTCTGGTGTAGCGCAAATTGTTCGCTTCCATCCGAACGTACTGATCACACACGTATTGCTGTAATAAAAAACCACCAGCATGTAATAAACTAAACGTTTGGCCGTCTTTCCCGTGTCCATTGTTTCCCGTATATCGAATGGCCAGACGGTAACACACAAACTCCCTGATGGTGTTCCGAACGCGAACAGCGTTGCGGCGGTTACCCTCTTGTCGCAGGTTGTACTGCCAACCGGATTCTCCGTATGGAAAGAACAGTGTATACAGCATGGGATCCGCATGAGGCGAGCCCACTGATATGCTTTGCATCCGGTGTTGTGCGTCCACCGGGTTCGTGTCATAGATGACCAGATCGAGGTTCCTCGGTGGTAGCCCGTCATCACCAACGAATACGACTGCTACTTCATTCGCATTACCAGTTGGTGGATTGTATCGCCGAGGGTCATTATTTGGGTTGGCGATGATGTGCATTGTCACTCTTCTCGGTCGCACCGTGGGATCAGCAGCAGCAGCTTCTTGTTCCCTCTGCCATACCTGTTGCATGGTCCTGTAACAAAATAATAATAGAGTTATCATTCTGAAGTCTATATTATATATTATATTATTATAAGATTATGTTAGCATTGTATTATTATTGCTAGCATACAGCAATATATATAAAGTGTATGACGCTCAGTGTAATACAATACAAATAAATAAAATATGCTATAGAGGTGATGATTAGGTTTAAGTCTCGTTTGGTGCAATATAAGCGGTTTAACGGCGATTAAAATTGGTCAATAATTGTATGTATATATTAAGGTGAAATAAGAATATGATAGCGCACTGGTATTGTAAAATCACACATGTTAAATTTTATTCTTAAAAAAGTAGATATCTTAAAGAGTGAGTAGTGAATAAGATGCAAACTACGTACATCATCAGAATAAGAATAATTATAAATTATATGAGTATGATCGCAACACAATATTCTGAAATAATAATAATGAATAATGAATAATAACAACGAATTAAGTAAATTTAGGTAGTGAGTGCTGTTGTACGGGCCGGGAGCATCTAATGATAAGTGTGCGCGCCCGGTCACCAAATATTATTATGCTGTTATACGGTCACACACCGACCGACCTGTGTATGTGTGTATATATGTGTATAGCACTCAACAGGAAGTGGACAGGTTCGCCGAGCAAATCCTGTGAGTGCTAGTGTGTAGGTGGTGTGTGTCTGTGTGTATATATGTTTGTGTGTATGGCTTAAAAACTAAGGAAAATCAGGTAACTCTGTTGCGGTAAATGAAAAAATTATATATAGTAAAAAATATGAAATAATAATATATTAAATAGGCTACGGCCCTTTTGGCCCAACAAGTAAAAATATAATAAAAAGGAGTAACTATTAGAGCCACAACAACAAAAATATAATAATAATAATTAATAAGAAAGATAGCTATTAGAGCTACAATATAAATAATAATAATAAATAGTCCTTCTGACTCAATTTATAAATGTAAATATGTAATAAATAAATAATAATAATAATAGTAATAATAAAAAAGAACTCACAATTTGTGGAGCGCAGACTGGCCAGCTGGTCCTAAATATGGCTATATAAAAAATAATAATCACGCTCACACACACAACAGGAACGAACACAATATAAAAATATAATATAATTATTAATAAATAATAGAATTGGCGATTCGCGCACAATATAAATATAATAATAATCCTAAAAGGTGGCGATTCGCGCTCACAATAATAAATATAATAAAAAAATACTAGAAAAATAAGCGATTTGCGCAACAAAATATAATAAAAAAATGATATAATATAATAACGGCCGTTTGGTCTTTGCGCGACGACGTATTTAGAATACAATTTTCGCGGCGGCCGTGCTAAATAATAATCCCCTAGCGACGCGGGGGCTACAGATAACGTGCCGACTGTAATCTACATATTATATAATAATTCACAAACACATAATTAAATATAAAAATAAAATTTATAGAGAAAAATATGTTTATGTGTGTGTGTGTGGATCGGTCGGTGGCGGCAATATATATAATAATAAGCTATGTTGCGGCGGCAACAGCTGTCATGAATGTGTACATGCAAACAATAGAATATCGATTGAAATATATTAACAAAAAACTATATGATTAAATTTTTTTTTTTATACAACAACAACAACAAAGAAATAACTAAAAGTGATTTACATAGTATGATGACAATAACGAATACAACAAATCCACAGTACACTCAAGTGCCATCATTGAGTTAAATTATGTAACGATTGTTATTATATAATTACATTATATAAATATATTATGTGTGTGTGTTGATTTTCAATGTGATGGGGTTTGTTTATAAGTGTAATGAATGTATATTTAATGTATTATTACTGAAAAGCCACTGCAAACGGATTGATTTGCCGTAACAGACTGTCTAACTCTGTAATCAAGTTCTCCAATAATGGACGTTGGCGTGGCTGTTGTGCCATTAGAATCCGATTGGCTTCCCCGGATTCAATGAAATACAACTCACAGTAACTCGGTTGAATCATTTCATTTCTAACGACATCGTTAGAAATCCTACGATACACCTGCCCGTGAACAGTAAACACTTTTGGACCCCGACCTGGCAAACATCTTGGGTTGAGGTCAGTGGAAAACGCAGCAAACGCCAAAGTGTTGTTGTATCGTCTGATTTCTTTTCTAAAGTGTCTGGCTACCTGTGAATCATCTATTAACAAACGAATTAATAACTCTGGAGGTTGACCCAACACGCGGTCACCCGTAATAGCCGTTTGACCATTATTGCAACACGTTGAAAAATGAGTATTTCCAATCTTCTCACACCGGAAATGACGGCCATAACAGTGAGCACAGGCGGCATCCAATGGTCCTATGTCGTGCTGTTCGGGAAGTTGGTGTCGAACGCCAGCCGGACGGTCTCTAACGGGCACATGTGCTCTGGGAGCAGCCAGGGGAATCGGTATGAACTGTAGTTTAAACAACAAAGTTGTAAAAAAACAATATCATCTATTTTTATTTAATGTGAAATATACACTGACTTCACCGTCGACGTCTGATGGTAAAAGTCGAATACATCCATGAATTCATATACTGCTGCAACGTCAGCTGGCAGCATATCTACAACCTCAATGTCCTCTAAGACTTGTGCCAACGGTTCTTCGTCTACGTCCGTCATGACATTATCGATTTGTACTTCAACAATTTCCACGTCTATGTCTTGTTCGCCATCTGGCGCTGCAATCATCTGGTGCTGATTTTGTACTACCTGTAACATTATATGAGGTCAGTTTTAATGTGTGTCTGTATAAAATCATTGAAGTTTGGTACACATATAACATTATACATTTTACTGTAACATTTCAACGTGTGGAATAATAAATAAGAATGATGTGTACTCCTTTGCTTGCAACAGTGGATGCTTTGTTGCCCAACATCTACTTGTCAAATCGATCAAATCATCATCATCATCAAATCAAAAAATATTTTACAATTACAACAATAATTAATAAATTGCTAGGTGTGCTATGTATGTGTGTGTGTGTGTATAAACATAGGTAGCAGTTATCACAATACAGTAGGATATTTGACATGTTATGTGTTATATATTTTATATTTATTATATTTGATAATGTTGTTAAAAAATTAAAAAATCACTCACCAAAGACGGCACTGCTGTGTTAAGCAAATGACGACGACGTGAAGTGCCTACTTTGTAGTCTACACCAGGGACAAAATGCCTTGAACACTGAGCGGAGGTAGGATTTAACAGTTGAACATTCACACCATTGTTCTCGGCGAACAACATCCACAAATGCCTAAAGTCATCATTCGCTGGAAACCTAATACAAACAACATAGATATACAGGGTGATTTTTTTATCGTGAACCAGTTAATATCTCGGGAAGTATAAGGAATTTTAAAATAATTTTTTTTTTTTACTTTCTAGGTTTTACTTTTTTACACTGTGTTACAATTTTGATAATTTTAACTTACTCCCTTATTTGATAAAACACTATCAACTTTTGATTTTCAAATAGCAATACCTATTTTCGTTAACAAAAATCTATAAACATACTGAAAAAAATAAATTTAACGTTTATAGAATTTAATTTGATTAATCCGTTTGCGACTTATTAATGATTCAATATTCGTTCAATTTACTGCTACTGGGCAATCTTACAAACCCAACAATAAAAACCAGAAGTCAAAACGAAATTTTATCTCAATTTAACACTAGCCATTAGGGTCATAATTGATAATAACAAGATAGATAAACAATACTATTAGATAAAAAAAAGTGTTTATAAAATGGTTATCAGTAATATGAAAAGTATAAAATAACATTTTACAATTTACCATCATGGTTACACAATATAACACTGGTTACTGTTTCCTGGTATACGGTCTTATCACGTATTAGTAGATAAACGATAATAAATGCCGGTAAACACGAGGCAATCGCCACTAATCGGCAATAGACCTTATACTCATAGACGGAGCTTGCTAGTAGTTCCCGCAGTGAGAATAGGGTGCGCTGCACATGTTGTTGAACACTTCTGCGCATGCTCAATCAACAAACCAGGTTGTGTAGCCTCTTATTTACTGCACGGACTAAGATATACTAGGTATATCTTAGTCCGTGATTTACTGTTTGGTGTTTACATTATGCTGTGTAGCTGATATGCTATCATCGTTTCGTAATTTTAATTTTTATTACTAATTCAGTAATTTAAATGATGGCAATAAAAACTATTATATAATATCAATGTATTGAATTTTAATGGTATTTTTGTTTATCATTAATAATATTTATTTATTTTTTATACATATAAAAATATGGTTTATTGTGTAAATAATATTGAATGAAAGTACATATTAAGGTATATAAATATATAATATTTAAAAGAATATATAAAAATATAAAATATACAGAAAAATTTATAAATTAAAAAAAATATGCAAAGTAGGAAATATGTATAAATATGTTGCAAAAAACTCAAATTTCAAATTCAGACACCACAAAACAAATTATATGGTAAGTGTTAATAACAATGTTTTTGATCTCAAGGAATGGCATCACTGTTGGCAAGCCAGAAATGACCGCACCACCCACCCGCATCCCACCTGGATGCTCCGTCTATGAGTATAAGGTCTATGATCGCCACAGCTCGGAGGATTATGTTATCACTATTATTATTGTGTGATAATAATAATTGATATTTGATAGTACTTAGAAAACGCCAATAATATAATTAAGTTATTTATTATATTTTTGATTTCTAATTAATTTATTGTCATTCTAGCCAAGTTATCTCAAAGAAATAATTATGCTGAAAATGTATAATTTGAATAAAATGTATAAAAAAAAAACCGATACATAAAGATATTAAACATGAAATACACTATTATATTCTACTATTTCTACTGTTTTGATGGACAGACACTAAATTCTAAATTCGATTAACAGCTCTCAATCGTATGTCTCGTTATAGTTTATAGAAATGAATACTGAATAGAAACACAAGAATTAAAAACCAAACAGTCTAGTAATTAAAATAAAAATTATTATTGCAATAGTTAGTAAATATCATATTATTTAAAATATATTATATAAAATAAAAGTAGCTCATTCAAAATAAACACAATAGGGTAATTCTAACTAATACTATGATCAAATTGTGTATGTACATTTTCAATAGCTGTAAGAGGATTTTCAGGATATTGTTTTAATATTTTCTGAATATGCTTTTTCACCATGTTGGTTTGCTTAAATGGTCTTTGGTCGAAAAGCCTTTTGTTGATCAATCTTATTGACGTGTAATTTGCTTTTTTAGCCTCAAGCTTCTATTTGAACTTTCCAAACAACGATCAAGTGATTTAATTTGATTTTTATTTCACTGCTGTAGTGATATTTGGAGAAAGTAACCCAAGGTCTCCATTTTATAACGAATATCACAATTATCGTCAATGTCTGATGAGGAATTGTTATGAATAATGGTTCTAAAATTTCAATGTTCTGAGTAATCCTATCATTAAGCTTAATATTCTCTTCAAAACACGGGAGATTTCAGATTCAGCTGTAAGCATATTTTGGACATACATGCTACAGTAGCATGAATATGCTTGCAAATATCTGTTTAATTAAATAATCAACGCATTCACAAGAAAATGTATGAACACATATTTTGGCTCATTGCTCACATATCATTATGCAGTCATCATTACAAGTTCCAACATTTTCACATACTAATTCAACTTCATAAAAATATCTGTTGATGATTGAGATTGAACAGACCATTAGTGGCCTGGTTAAAATTTACCTTCACTTTTAGCTCTGGCATGGCTCTTGCAATATTCTTCAGTTGTCTTGGTCTCGTTTTTAACAATTTTCCTTAATCTTTGAAGAGACAGTCACGGGAATATTTACAAGAGCATCATACATTTATCTAGGCGTTTGTTTTTCCATGTGAGATAAAAGTATTTAGAACCATTGCAGAGATTCTAGCCTCATATTGCGTTAATGCGCAGTTTTTCAGCAATATGCCCGTTGTCTGCCTGCAATGTAATTATGACTTAAGTATTCCCAAAGAACTGGTTTCATTATCAGCCATTATTTCTTGCATAAACCTTAATATCTGAAACTCTTCACATGTCTGTAGTTGTAATAAGACTCTTAGAGATTTATAAACCAAGTCTTTCTCGACATTTAATATTTTCCTAGTTATTTCTCCAAGCACGGTCAATGCATAGGCACAGTATTATTAGGTACAGAGCCACCATTTGTTTCATGCATTGTAGAACAAACGAGTAAATGGTCTGTTCAATCTCAATTCATCAACAGATATATTATATGAAGAATTAGGTGAAAATGTTGAACTGTACGATGACTGGCTAATGATATGTGAGCAATGTGAGCCAAAATATAAATCACATTTTCTTGTGAATGTTATTATTTAATTAAAAAGATATTTGGTGATATCTCAGCTATTGAGCATGTGAGTCCAAAATATGCTCAGCTGAATCCGAATCTCCCCGTGTTTTGAAGAGAATATTAAGCTTAATGATAGGATTACTCAGAACATTGAAATTTTAGAACCATTATTCAATAACAATTCCTCATCAGACATTGACGATAATTGTGATATTCTTTAAAATGGAGACACTATTGGGTTACTTTTCTCCAAAATATCACTACAGCAGTGAAATAAAAAATCAATGAAAATTACATTAGCAATAATCGACTATCTGTGATAAGAAAATTTCAGTGGTTCTCAATGATTATTGCTGACTTGATGCTCTCTATTTCTAACTAATTATCGTACGCTATGAAATCAGTGTTACCACCTAATTATTGTATAAGTTTATTGCTACGTATCACCAATACCGGCAATACTCAATAGTGTTATTGCCACATTATTGCTACGAATTTACCTTTGTTGTGAGTGGGTATAGGTATTTTCACTACAATTATTGCTGACATGTTTCCAAGGGGCCACCTTGTTTATTGCTATTATTGCTGAGAACTTATTCTAATTACCATTTGTGTTTATAGACTTATAGTAACTAGTAAGAGTACTCAATTCAAATTCCAAACGCAGTGTTGAAGGTACTATTGTACTATTATAAATCATGAAACCTGTAAGTATTAACTGTGCAATTCAGATTGTGTTAAATAATAATGTTACAGTTAAAAGTAATTAGTAGATTATATAATATTGTATAATGTACTGTTATGGAAGTGCATTTTCCAAATCCGCCCAAGAGGCAATGCAATGGATTCGTTTCATTTTTTTTTTTTTTTTTTTGTGTTGAAATGATCCCCAGTAGGCCTATAGAAAACAACACTTTTCACAAGTTATTCATTATGTTAGTAGGTATCTTGACTATTCATTTTATTTTGTTTCATGTTAGACAGGTATATATTAACAAAGTAAAATATATTTTATTCTCCATTATATACATATTTTTATTGGTATTAATTAATTCACTATACCTACTATGATAGAGTTAAACTTGTTAGTGTGGGTACACCAGTATGTAATTATTGTTTAATTATAATTAATGGTTTTATTGTTGACTATTATTCACTAACCAATAGAAACTTAGTGTTTTAATGTATTCAAATTAAACTATTACTATTAGGTATCTGGTATTACTACTCAACTATTTAAATACTTACTGTTGGGCACTTACTTAATATTTATATTGAACTACTCAAAAGTTTATTTTGTTTTGTAATGATTGTTCATGTCTACACTTTTATTTTATAGGTTTTTTTTTAATTAATGTTGTTCCTGGCACAAAAGACATTTAAAATCACTTTGTTCATAGTCTGCTGTTGTGTCTAATTTATCCTCATCGGGAATACAGTGAATCACCATCCATCGGTTGCAGTCCGTACACTCAACCCATTCAACATCTTTTTTATGACTCATTGCTCTGTGAGAATAACCTGTCCTGCCACAATAAAAGCAGATGTCTCTCATGAAATCCGAATTTTCCAACAAATATGTCTTGAGATACTGCCTATATCCCATAGGTTCGAATAACGTATCAAAACAATCTCTGTTCATCAATGTAATGGCATAATATAGTACGTATACTCCACAATTATACGAATCTTTTTGTAGCGGAACATTTTGTATTTTATGGTTACTTAAGTTCAATTTTGGAAACCATTTATGTTCACCATACGAACAGTACAGTTTAAGTCCCTTAACCAATTTATTGAAACGCTCTTGTTCACTGATCTTATGTCCCATAGGATCCATTATGAAACATTCTTTTGTACAAAAATCTACAAATGCTATTATCCAATGTGAACCTCCTACATTCCAAGGCATAACGAGAAAACTATTTTCTTTAATGGTCACCTTCGCTTTATAATATTTGTGTTTTTCAACAATAGCAGAAACCAAATCCGAACTGAATATTTGGGTGTTTGACTTTTTGCTATATTTCACAGAATAACTAGCCAATATTATAGATATCACAAAATTAGAAAGCCACATTTTTGTGCAGTCATAAGGACTGTCCGACCGATAATCGGATAATGTATCAAAATCTGAAAACAATATTTCCGAGTAACCTATAATGTTCTCTACGTGTTTATATATGCCTACAGTATACTCGATTTTATCTTTGTTATCGTTGTTTCTGATAATTTGTCTATAAAAATTGACGTCTTTTTTTAGTCTGTTAGAGTAAGTATCATATTTTAATGGTGTTTTATCAATAGGCGAACAGTAACTACCAGGCGTTAAAAATGTTTTTACATTTTTTACTGCGTTTGGGGTGACCATATTATTTTCTGTCATTTGATTATCTTCATCACTAATCGTAGTTAAATCAACTGTTATCTCTGTTTTCTTGTGTATAGCTTGAATAGGTTTAAATTTTTTCATATTTGCTATTAAGCTGCCTTGCTTAAAATAACCTATTTTCTTATTTTTTCTAGCTCGCCACTGTTCAGCGTCTTCATCGTCACTCAGATCTGTTGCTGTATTGACTGATAAGATGCTTTTGTTTTTCCAAAGAATATCGCCATCGACATTTCGTTTTTTGGGAATAGCACAACGCTTGTTCGGTATGTCACACAGGACTTCCTTGGCAACACTTTCTATCCTGTCTCTAGTAAGCCTTATGAAGCGACTACACTTCATACTTTTTGCTTGTAGGCTGTTCCCTTTGAGATAATGAAACCATAATTCTGCACCAGAATTATTTGGTCTATGGCACACTTCTATTTTGGAATATAACATAAGACAAGTCCACATTGGTATTACGGGTACAACAGATCCCAGCAAGTCACTGAAGTATTCTTCGTTGTGAAACTCGTTTGGAACGCCTTCATTATCTAATGTAAATGATGCTCTTATGTCTCTAGACATTTTTGCAAAATGACCATAAAACTTTGAAGCTTTATATTTTCCCTTTGATAATGGGTTTGTTTTCAGATCATCTACCTGTGTTCCATCAGAATTTAAGAACAAAATATTTTCAAAATCTTTGTACTCTTTTGAATTCAACACCGTCCTATCGCTGATGTTAATATCAATCAGGTAGTCAATGGATTTCTGAACATTGTCATTTTGGTATGGTGAAAGTATAACAGTGCAAAGTGCTTTAAACCATTTATCCAAATCATTTACCATTTTCAGATCAAATGCTGGTGTTACAAAACCAACAACTATACGTGCAAGATCTTTGTTTTCATTAGTTTTGCCAGCTGCACCATAGTACTTGAAAACGTCGTCTGAAATATTTTTTACCAGGTGACAGCAACACAAATTTAGTATGATTTTTGATTTCATTTGTTTGTGATTGTACAAGTAATCATAACATTGATCTAGGTAGTCAATGACATCCTTGCACCCGTTAAAAGCCTGTGCCAGCGATTTGATTATTGCCGTAGAGAAATCACTTGTCACATTTGCAATTAAATCTGATACGTCAAAGCCGTGTTCTGTTGCAAACTGTTTAAATGCATATAACCAACTGAAAATAGCTGTTGTTGATGGATTGGTACTTATGAATTCTGCAACTGGCATCATGTGATCATTTGCTTTTATTACTGCTGCATAATACAACAAACGTTTTTCTTGTTTTTTTTTTAAAGTAGTAGGTCTTATGACTGTACCCGTCGCGTCAACATGTAATGTGACCGGTTTGAGTTTATTCAAAACCATCAATTGCTCCTTACTGAATATGTAACATTCGAAGTTAGGACTTTGGGGGGGTGACACATATTTCACGAATTCTGAGTTTTCAGAAGTCATTTGTACCATATCTAATCGGTCATCGCTATTGAAATCAAACTTACTCAGAGTCTCGTGTGACACTCTGTTATACACACTGGTTGATCTTATGTTTTGAAGGTTCCCTCGTTTAATCTTGCTAGGAGAAGATTTCATAACATGTTTTTGCCTCGAAGCCAACGGTTTTGTGTGGCTTGCCTCTTTTCGATAACTCATTCGCTCCGGTCCTCTTAGAAAGTTAGTTAATTTTCCACCATGGCTATAGTTTATATGATTGCTAAGAACATACACCTTAACGGCGCTTTCAGTTTTCTTTTCAAAATCAAACTTAAAACTTTTACAAGTATTGTGTCTGCAATAACCATAAATACTAGTGAATTCACCGCGACTATTTTTATTAACATTTTTTATGGACAGAACACAAGAGTTATTAACGGTTACAAACTTTTCTCTAATCAACATATTTCTAAGGTCCTTTGACATTCTATCATGTTCATTAGACAACTTTTCAAGTTTATTCCATTCACTAATGGATAACTCAAAAGTACCCTCTATAGTGTTAAGATTCAAAAAATTATATCGCTTTCCTTTTTTATTTTCTAGGTCACCGCTGATTGTCGACGGAAATATGTTTTTGGAATTCCTGGGAAGCGCTTTTGCGTCCGCCTCAGGAGTACTACAAGCCACAATAGTTCCTGACAATTTTATCGGAGTTACAGTATCTATCACTTGCTCCTGATTCGGTAGCATTATAGATTTCATAGGAGAATAATCACCGTCAACATAACTTTTATGACATTTAAAGTCAACGGTTTGCGATGAATGTGTAAATGTTTGTTGTCTAGAAATGTCTACTTCTAACCTAATTGGAGTAGAAGTAATAACATTAGAATAGTTACAAGCCAAAGAGTTGTTTGTCTCTTCGATCATTTTAATTTCACCTGATTTAAGGAAACTGTTGTTCAAAGCGTCTAACGTCCAATTAAGTTCGGAGACTCCACAGTCATTCTCTAATTGTTCATTTGTTTGTTTTATCGCTGTACACTTAGAAATCTCTGACTCTATGTCACAGTCGGCTTTAAAATCTAGTTTTCGCCTAACATCCCTCCTCAATACTTCGTTTGAGGGAGTGTCAAAATTTGTTTTTTTATTAGTACTAGCAATTGTATGAGGATCTCTAGTACAGCTATTCAGTACTGTGATATTTTCAGTTTCATAGGGATTCTTACCTGAATTGTCGACCCTTAAGTTTTCGACATTGTCATTGATTCCTAATTTGTTGGACTTACAACTTGTATTTGATAATGAGTGTTGAGTGACATCCAATACTCTGTCACAGACACCTAAATTATTCTCAACAATAGACTCACCGATTTGTACCGGCAAAAGTGTGTCGAAACCTTCATCACAATTTACAGATAAAGAGATTTCCTTGTTTGTTGTATGAAACTTTTGACTGTTACGGATTAATCTTGATATATTTTTTCTACTTTTAGCGATTTTTTTTAATCTACAAATATCAGTTGCAGCTGAATATGGGTGTAGGGCCAATTCACTTTTAGGTATTAAATGTTTTATGTTTATAGGTTTATTAGTTTCTGTAGTTCCTCTAACGAGTTTACACAGCGTTGAGTTGTTCGCCGACAATGCTTTAACTACATCATAACTAAGTTTTTTTATATTATTTGTTTTAAATACCTCTTTGCAAATATCTATTATTCTCGGGTCAGACATTTTAACAGTTTCATCTATTATAGTTGGGTATTTTAATCTAATGCAATCGGCAACATCCTTAACTCTGTTCTTAAGACTAATTTTTTGAATACGCCCACAAATTTTTTTTTTGTTATGGGATTCTTCTATTTTATTATCACTCTCAACAAGTGTGGAGAGTTTTGACGTACCGTTTATTCCACTGCATTGCTCCATGTCAATGCTATTGGACATAGTGATTTTTTTTTGTTTAAATAATAAAGAAATAACTTGTTTTATTAATGTGTTAATGAAAGATACTATGTATAGAAATAGTATAATTTATTAAAAGTTCATAAATTAGTATAGGTACACACACTGAACTAAAAGTGTTTGTATTAATAGTACAGTATACTGAACTTAAAATCAAATATTTAATCAGGCAAATAGGTTTAGAGTTCTCAATACTTTCGTATACACTCCAATGTGGTATATAACCAAAATTTAATCATATAATGGTTCCACTTAAAGGAAAAAACAGTTTAGGATATCTATAGTAGTAGGTCGTTGTTGGTCGTATAGATCGCACAAAAACTGCTACCGCTAAAAAAGAAAAAATAAAAAAAAATTGATTAACAATAATTATTTATAGCAAAGAACTTTAATAAATATTAATTTTTAGTTGTTACATCGGTATGCATTTTAATATTTTCATTCATTGTTCTTAATTCTAAAATATTTAACCAATTTTTCAACTGGTAATATAATATGTAGGTATACTCACAAAGTCACGACGAATAATTCTTAATTTTGTTTCATAATAATGTATATTGTATTTGACATTAAAAATTAGGTATTTAAATATGAATGGAAAAAAAATGCCATATACATAATTTCCAACATGTTAGCACAATAGTTTTTATCTATCCCTTATGACTCAGCATAGCAAATAAGTATTTGACAAAAGTTAATCTTAGTTAACTTTAATATGAATTGTGAGTCAATTGATCTATTATCAAACTTTAAGTTGAGAACATTGTCTGTGTCTTTTTTATGGTGATTCAATTGTTATGCAAGTTTTAAGTAAAACATAAGTTTAAAAATGGTCACATATTGTAGAAAAATTTAAACATGTAAACAAACAGAATGTTCTTAACTTTAAGTTGTATATTACAGGGGCGTACCCAGAAATTTTTCAAAGGGGGGGTCCACTTTTTTTAAATATTAAAAAAACTATGTAATTAAAAAAACACCAAACCTATTAATTTATTAACTTAAAATTTAAACAATGTGTTAAATATTACATTTATTTTAATATAACTAATATAATTTTTAATAGTTTAAAATTTCAGTCTTCTATTTTTTTTAATAAGCTGTTCAATAACTTCTTCAGGAGTCAAAAGTTCTTCACGATGAATACTTAGCATGGCTAAACCATTAAGTCTATTTTCAGCCATAGTACTTCTTAAATAAGTTTTAAGTCTTCTTAAAGATGAAAAACTTCTTTTTGAAGTACATGTTGTCACAGGCAAAAAACATACAATTTTTAATAACTTATATACATTTGGAAATAAATCTTCTTCACAAAATTTAAGAAATTCAATAGTTTTTTTTGGTTTTTTTTCTTTTTCAATTCTATTTAAAATGTTTTTCCACATTTTAAGTTCCGTTATAACTATATCGGGGTCACTTAGATCATCTGAATCTTTATAAAATTGTATCAACTCTAAAATGTCATTCCTATTTTTATCCAAATCATTGTCAAATAAAGATTGAAATCCTTTTATGATTGATCTGTGTTCTATAAAACGATTATTCATTTGATCAATAAAATAATTTAAAAATGGAGTAAAAATTGCTATTCTAAAATACTATTCAGCAGAGTCTGTAGAAATATTAAAGCGGTTGGTTTGACGCTTACAAATTCTTGGAATATGAATATCAAAATTTAAAAGTTTAGATTTTTCTTCTAAAGTCATAAAAATTTTTGAAAAAACTTCATCACTATTTTGTCTCATTTGTTTTACTTCATTAGTTAAATCTTCAGCTAAATTCATTGCTTCGATTAAGTCAATATTATCTCTTTGTAATGCTTTACACAAGATATATGAATGTTTAAAAACTTCATCAATTACCATCAAACTTACATTAAATGTTGTATCACTTAATGAAAAAAGTAGTTGTGTTGCTTTTGAAGAAGTTTCTTTATCAACCCACCCTGCCATTATTTCTAATGAGCTCACTATAGCTTCTTGTAAATCAATAAATGTTCTAATAGATTCATGTTTTTCTACCCAACGTGTTGCACATAATTTTATTAATTTTTCTTTCTTTGAATTTAATACTTTATTTCTTACTTCACTTTGTAATACACACTGTCTTTTAGGAGTATTCATAAAATTATAAACAGTTTCAATAACACCCATTGCATTTCTGATACAAGCCATTTCACAAGAACTACATATTACTAAATTTAACACATGAGCACTGCAATGAACGTATACTGCTGTCTTGTACTGTTTTTTGATTATACTTTGAACACCATTAAACCTTCCACTCATAGAAGCTGCCCCATCGTAGCCTTGCCCTCTTAAATATTGTATATTTATACCAAAATTTTCCAAGCTTTTTATTAAAGTATGAGCTAAATTTTCTCCTGTTGTACTTTCTACTGGAACAAAATTTAAGAAGTCTTCTTTTATTTCATTATTATAAATATACCTGGCACAAATTGAAAACTGTTCTATTCCAGCTACATCAGCTGTTTCATCTGCTAGAACACAAAAACCTTTCGAAGAATTTATTTTTTTAACAATTTTATCAAGTATTAAATTATTACATATATTAACAATTTCATTCTGTATTTTTGGACTAATATACTGTGCATTACGTTTACAGCGTTCTCTTATTAGTTGAAGATCAGAATTTCCCATAGAATTCATGCGAAGACCATATCTTAAAACAGCTCTAAAGTTACCATCATTTTCGATAGGCTCATGTTCCATTACTAAAGGTCCAGAATCGTTATGACCTCTTAATGAAAGCCCTTGACGCCCACAAAAAATTACACTCTCAATTACAGGCATAACCAATTTCCTATTTTCAATAAGTTCAGCAGCCATCGCTTTATTTATCTGCATATTTATAGGAGTATAATTTTTTTGAGACATTACTTTATAATTTTCTATACAAGTTTTATGATAACCAGTTTCTTCATGATTTTTAAATTTTTCAATGGCATGTTTCCAATTAGAAAATTCTTTAGTACACAACATGCCTAAACTCTGTTTTCCTATTCCTCCTTCTTTTTGAGAAAAAATTACACAATATTTGCAAAAGGCCCCATTTCTTATTTTAGAATAGGAAAGCCATTTCCATGTTAGTAGCCAGCTTGCTTGAAATTTAAGATGCTTTTTCCCTACAGTTTTTATTGGAAAATTATAACTAAAATCAGGTGTCCAAATTGTATTCATAAATTCTAATCTTTCTTGTAAATTTAATTTGACATTATCTAAAAGAAATGAAATGTCATTTTCACTCGATGTATTTTTAAGTTCATAATTAGAGGTAAAATTTTGTATCGGGCTATCTTGACCATCTTTTAGGCTCTAGAAAATTAAATAAGCTTTGTATAACATTGAGTATATTAGAGCATTGTAGTATTAAAATAAAATACATAGATACTTACATCACAGTTTGTAATAATAGATTGGTCAATTATATTTTGGTTTTTTTCACTATTTATCTTACTACTTTCTGTATTCTGAAATAATCAAAAGTTAAATTACTTAAATAACTTATGTATTTGTGATAGTATTTAGATAGAATGTATTTGGATCTTATAACTTACATTTGAAACAGTACTTTTGAAGTAATTATCTATTTTTTGTTTTTTATTTAAACTATTTTGATTTTGTACATTTGATCTTTTTTTGTCTTGTTTCTAAAATAATATTTATTATAAACATATTAAATTTAAAAACATATAAAACACAACAATCAACTTCTTTATAAAACTATTAGACATTTAAACTATTAGTTTTTATTAATAAAAAATCATTTTTAATTTTATATAGGTATTTTGATTAAGTACTACAAAACTAATGTATATAATGTTTTTAAATATGCAACACAAAAATATTAATTTTTACTTACTTGAATATCTGTATCTTTTTTAAATAAAAACTTTTCCAATTTTGCTTTTGCAGATGATTCTGATGACTTATCCATTATTTATTTAAAATTTTAATTAATAAATATAATAATAAGAAATATACACTTGCGCACTGCCGATTGTATAGCACAGAAAGACATTAAACATTAACATTATTATTGTTTATTTATATACTTATTTTGGTGGTAATACTCCGGAAATACCACCTAAATAATACTATATTATTATATAAAAATATCAGCTGTGCTGCTGTTGTTGCAATCTTGAAATCACGTTATCGTTATCAACATAATTCTTGGACAAGCAAAGATATAATCTTAGATAATTTAATGATATAATATATGTTATATATATTATATTAATATGCGTAAAAGAGAGGACTTGCGATTAATTATAAATACTTATAATTTGGTACGTTTGGCCAACCGAACATGGGAGACGGCGATAAAAAGTGTATATTGTAGCGGTGACCGGATGACGTAATGCTACATTCTATTTGATATTTTATTATAATATACATTATACATTTACTATATAAAATACCAATTATACTATATTATACAATCTGTGGTTTGCACCTTAAGCATTTTAAATTCAGTTAATCAATGGGGGGGGTCTAGACCCGAAAACCCCCCCCTTAGGTACGCCCTTGGTTTGTAAAATATGAAATAGTAGTTTATATAATTTACTATTTAGTATGTATACAATAAATTTGTTTGTTTATAATAACTTAGGTAAATTTTGAACATAGCCACAAAATTAACAACGCTGAAGCATACAGTTACCTCAGAGTGTCAAAAATCGAAGGTACAAAATGAATTTAATAAATACTTTTCAAAAGGAATGACTCCATCGGTTGCGAAAAATTTCCATGAAGTTAAACTAATTACTGATAATAATGAAGAATTTAGATATCATTAAATTATTAGCTGATGCTCAAATAAACCCTACAGAGCGACAAGTAATACAAATATTTGACAATTGGAGTAATTAAATTGTTAATTAGATAATAAAATCTTCTATACCATTTAACATTTAATAATTAATAATTTTAATTTCAAAGGTTTTATATTTATTAAATATGCACTTATATAAATATTATTTATATTTTACCATGTGACAACATAATATTGTTCATTGCTTTATTATAAAACAATTTATCTATTTGTAACTTTTGATGTAGGTAGGTATATTTTTGTAAACATTAAACCTTGAATTCAACTGTAGGTCTTGATAAAATTCAAATGTTTGTTAATGCTATATTGTTAACAGATTAGCTTTGCCAAAATCTATTATTTTGAATTTTCTCATTTCTAACATTCTTTGTCTAAATATAAGTGTATATAACTCAAATTTGATTAATAATTTAAAAATATACCCTACACTTTCTTTAACCAATTCTTATGAATCGTTAAATTTATTGTTAGGTACTTAGATAGTTAGATGTTGTATTTGATAAAAATTTACTATATATAATATATATCATAGAGACATAGAGTAAGAATATATTATTTATATTGATAAATAATTAACCCAATAATAATAATTATAGCACATCAATTAACATTAATATTGGAGACATTTATTTAAGTTGTATCTATAGACTACAATTGCAAAGTTATTTACATTTATTTTATCATCAGGTCTTTGAACTATGGTGACAGATCAGTAAGTGGTATTATAGAAGTTATGCAAACTAAGATGTTATATTTAGGCTGGTGGATTAGTTGAAATTGAAGAAAGCCCTTTATGTATTTGTATTTGTAACACCTTAATGAAAAGAGCTCATGGATTGCCATTTCAAAAGACATTGTGTTTGTAGATTCAAGTAGTTCTTGTGATCAGAGTAGTTCATGTGTGACTTTTTCTTTGGCTCATCTAAAGTTGGTGGTATACCCCTTGCAGTCATTATTCATAAATATTTAATCAAAGAAAGTTATGTTCAAGCATTTTATTACTTCAAAATGTTTGGGTAATTGGATTTTATTGACAAAATATCATTAGTATTCATGACTGATGACAGCTGTAATCAAACATTACAACAAGTGTTCCCCAAATCCACATTACTACTTTGTTGTGCATTTCATGTATGTCAAAGCACTTTGGAGATGGTTATGGACACAAAACATAAAATAAATCAATTTGAGACAATCCTTAATGACTAAGTTTAGAGATGTTTGTTTGATTTTATGAAGAAAATATACAGGGGTGGAATTGAAGAATTGTGCCTATCCAGTAAACTTTTGCTGACCATATGGGTAAATTGAAAACAGAATTAAAGTGGGCATTTGTTATCGAAAAGATTTAAATATTCATGGACAAAATATTACAAATAACATTGTTGAGTCAATACGAATTTTTAAAGATATTGTACTGGAACGATGCAAAGCATTCAATGCAGCAGCTCTAGTTGATTTTGTATTCGAAGTGCTTGAAAATTATCATACACGTCGACTCACATTAAATTTGTTTCTATCGTGAGTGGCAAACCTACCTTAGAATATCAATCATTTTGTAAAAAGCGAAAATCTTCAAGTTACTTCTGTTAATGAAAGTACATTTCATGTACATTCTTCATTAGACAACCAACTTGTGTATACAGTCAATTTAAAAATGATTATCAATATTGTGAATTACCCTAAAATTGGAGCATATTGCAAACATTC
>NW_020271140.1:14170-38102 GCF_002803265.2 Melanaphis sacchari | reverse complement strand
CATTTACATTTACATTTACATTATACATGTTTTTTTAATTTAACACATAATTATTTTAATTGGACAACTTTTTTTTTTATTCATAACTATACGATTTTCTATAAGCTTACAATAATATACGCTCAGCTATTTTATAGATTAAAACTAAGCTTAAGTTATATTAGAATATAGAAACTTGTAAGTTGGTACTATCGACCAAATTTTTTTGTATACTATCGAAAAAATAATCGTTTTTAATTTTGGTGCAAATTACAATTCCTATTTCTTACTGCCTGAGGATGGTGCAAATTGCTTACCCTTATTTTGGTGCAAATTACAAACGCATTTTAAAAAAAATGGTGCAAATTACACATGTTTTATATATTTTGGGTCAATTTTGGTGCAAATTGACTACAGCCGCCTATGGAGTATACGCCATTTATTCGCTAAAATTCCAAACGAACATTCGACATATCTGCGTGCTCTGGAAAGTCTATAGTTAAACACACGTTTTTTCTCCGATATCTGCTTTCCACTATATGGCCGTAACATATGTTCATTTAGTCCAAAAACTTCATCACCAATAAATACGTAAGGTAAGCGATTTCCATCCATGCTGATTATTTCGGGCTCAGGTAGATCTAATTCATTTTTTTTCATTTTTTTATATAAAGTACTATCCTTCTATATTGTTGAATCAGACGTTTTACCATAAGCTCAATATCAACATATATGAATAAGTAATTTGAATCGCAAACTGTAAGTAATACGATTGAAAAAAAATGTTTATAATTCCAGTACAAGGACCCACTATTTGGTGGGTGAATGATACGTATATGCTTTCCATCCACGGCTCCAAGGCAGTTGGGAAAGTTAGCTCTTGATTTTAATTGTTGGGCGATATCTTGCCATTTTTCTTTGTTTGGTTTTGATAAATGAATTGGTTGTAATTTAAGCCATATCTGATGGCACACATCTCTGACAATTTCACTTGCAGTTGTTGAACCACATCTATATGTATAGTGGAGCTCTTTAAAAGAACATCCGGTTGCCAAATATCTGTAACAATATTTATCGCTGATTACGTAAACACTAAATAAATAATAAGTTATTAAATTGGCAAAACAATCAGTGTATTGCATATAGATTACCTTTTATAAACTTTTTTTTTTCAAATCATTGAGAGTAAAAACCATTTCAATTATTTAAAGAAATAATTGAAATAATATTTATTTTTTTTTATTTAACTTATTATTTAAATTTTTTATTAGCTGTCATACTTCAAAGAAAATGGAGAAGTTTTAGAGATTCCTACAACAGAGAATTAAAAAAAAATAAAGAAGTAAAGAGTGGATCGGGTGCTTCTAAGCATAGAAAATATTTATACTTTGATAATTTATCTTTTTTAAAACCTATTTCTGATAGAAGAGAAACATCAAGTTCGATCGACGATACTCATCAAAATGAAGGTGAGCAACTCATAACAGATAACTGTTATGATAAAAGCCAAAACGTGACTAAAAAAAGGAAGTCGATCAAAAATACAGATAAGGAGACTGAGCTAATTACAAACTTATCACACCGTTTGTCAGAACGTATGAGCAAAGAAGATGAAGCGTTGAATAATGTTGATAGTGATAAGCATTTTTTACTGTCATTATACGATCGTTTCAAAGCCACTAATAATAACGTGAAATTTCAAGCCCAAATTGAGATTATGAATATAATTCAAAAATATAGTCAATCTAGTCCTCAAAATTATAACTATGAGTCCTTTGGTAGACGTTTTGAAAATGTATCAGCTCAAGTATATAACACCGAGTATGAATCAAGACACTATCCGATGTATTCACACACACAATATCCTAGCCATATCGAACATTCTTCATTTCGAGCACCTACAAGAGTGAATCTACCAGACATCTCGCCGAATAGTATTCAATCAATCACTTCCCCAGAAAGTATTACAACCCATGCCACCGATGATGATAGCGATTCAATTTTATCAAATATTTTCAATTAAAGTTATGAATTATGATGTACATTATTTAATGTAACAATGTATAATAAATATATTAAAAACTACAATAAATAAGTTTAATAAATATTATATACCTTATAGTAAGTGCGAGACGTTCGTCCGCTGGTATGCTTTTTCTCATGGTTGTGTCTCTTCGTTGTATATTGTCCGTTAACTCACATAATAAATAATCAAATGACTTTTTACTCATTCTAAAATAATTAAAAAATTTATCATCATACATTCTTAATGAATTGTACAGCAAATTAAATTGGCTTTCATTTTTATTTTCAATAATAGGATGGACCCAAAATTGTCTCTTCTTACGACGCCGCATTCTTCGCTGTAATAAAAGTAATAAGAGTGCTTCCTCTTCAAAGTCCATTTTTACACTAGCAAAGCATGTAAAATAGAAATAAGGAACGTACGCTATATTTGTGGTCGTGTTGTGGTTTTATTGACGTCGGTTCGGACTTCTAACGACCACAAAATAGTTGTTTAATAGTGGTCGACTTCGCCGACAGTACAACCACAATTTAACCACAAAAAATCGTTCACGAGTGGTCCGTGTGAGCTTACCCTTAAAGTCGAGCAATATTAAAGGCAATTACAAAACTTGCTTCTACACTATCGTCTGCCTCGTTAGTAAACATTTTCATAACATTAGTTTGTTTAGCAAATTTTAATTTCATCCAAGATAGTTTATTTTGCCTCGAATCGGAACCAATAGGAAATTTTCGACTAAATGTGCTGTGGTTGGTTTCGTAATGACGTTTTAAATTACTGACTTTAAACTGTGATAATGAAAGTTGATAAATGAGACAAAATGGTTTATCATTTTTCTGTATAAAAAAGTATAACTCTTCACATTCTAATTTAAATTCCCGTTTTTCTTCTTTATATTTAAGTTTAACCGCTTATTTAGAAATTGACATCGTAACTAACTTTTGCAATAAGTATCGGTAAAATGTTACAAATATTTTACAAACAAATTAAAGTGTTTACAACAGGACTATTCAACACAGACTATTATAACAACGATATAATTTCATATTTCGTAATTTAATATGTGTTATCGAATGTTAGCTATCTTTATTACTTTTGTGGTATAAAAGTACATATTAGATAATTTATAATCGCATTAATATATGTGGCTCGCGTACTTAGTCATGTTGGCCACCCCTGGTATATATTGTATGTAAAAAAATAATATGCCAAACGACCAACGGTACTTAGAAGTACCAAATACTTAACTTAAATTTGGGCTTAAAAATTTTTTAAAAAGGTGCACTTATTTATCAATAGGTCAATTTTATGTTTTTACAAAAAAAAAAAAAATGGTAAAATAATTTAATTCTAAGTCTGGTCAACAAAGGATTAAGCTCCTTATGGACGTTCTTGTTGTTACTGGCAAATGTTGCTATTCTTTCCACATTGTTCCTCAGCATATGCTCAGCTCAATCTCACTAAGCTCTTTGAGATTAACAGACCTTTTTTGGATTTTTCATTTTCTGTTCCTTTTTCTCCAATTGTTCCTAATTCCGTGGACTTTTGCGAATTTTCCAAGGTTATTGATTTCGACATCTGGGACGAACCACCTCCAACTGCCGTCTCCTGATGTCCGACTATCCCGAATAGAGGGGCATCGGGATGATCTTCAATTAGTTTTATGGATTGTTTGTTCGACACTGACGATGCCAGTCTTGCTTCGTCTGTCTTTTATTTTCGTCCGTTTTGCCTGATCTGCCTGGGCACTTGGGGTCAATCACTTTTCTGGTGTAGCTTGTCCGTGACTACTTATTCGTTCATCCCGAAGGTGTGGCTTATTTCGTAGCAGTCCTACATATCTATAGGACTTACCCCTATCCGCAACCTGGGGACACGTCCGATGGCAAGCTCGTGCCGACGGACAGCGATTTTAACCTATCTAGGGTATTCACTTACAGAAAACATTGATTTATAGAACATCCTCGTCATCCTCTCTTTAAGGCTCCAGCTTGCATTAGCCACGTATTAATATATCGACTGAATAACTCTACCGAAGACGAGGCTTTTTCCGCCAGATGGGTACTAAATTTCCTTTGCTGATCAATCGTGACCCCGAGGTATTCGCCTCCAGTGTCATTTTTACCTTAGCTCCATCAAGCTACAAGCCAAGAGGCTTACTTAGCTGGCCATTCAACCATAGTGTCTTCAACTTGGCCGCCGAAAAAGTGAGTTTCCTGTCAGAAGCCAATCTTGACGCTATTTCTAGCTGCGCGTTCGCATATTCTGTGAGTTTCGGACGGTGTTTCCCGGAAATGAAAAACGCTAGATCGTCCGCGTATGCGACGATCTCTGTACCAAAGCGGAGATCGCACGAGAAGAAAGGGTTGCCCCGTATTTCCAGAGGTCTAGTCCAAATTCTGAACTCTATGGACAACCCCTAGTGAGGGTCATTGAGAGTGTCACGTTTTAAATTGCTACGTGGGCCTTCCGGTCGTCAAGGTAGCTCTTTGTCAAGGCGATCAACTCAGAGCCGCATTTTACGCTTTGTATGTCTTTAATCAATTTTATTGCGCCTAATAGAGGTAGTTGAACACCCCCATATAACCAGGAATACGCCTACGGCGTATTTCTCCCGCCTTTTCGCCTGCCCAGCTTAGCACTTAAGTCATCGCGTCAATGGTCCATAGGTTCTTGGTAAAACCAGATTGTTTTGCTAACATATGAATGTCCGTATCTTTATGAATTTTCGCTATGATTGTTAAGGCCGGGAGCACATAATTGTGAGATATGCGTGCCTCGGTCACCGAAATACTTCGCACGCTTGTATGGTCACACACCGACCGACCTGTGTATGCGTGTATTTGTGTTTTTTTAGCAATTCAATAGAAGTGGATGGGTTTGTCGAGCAAGACTATTGAATGCTAGTGTGCGGTCACCGCACTGCGTTGGATGTTTAACTGTGTGTATAATTTAAAGCTAGGGACAAATAAGTAACTCAATAAAAATAACTGGTAACTCTATGCTACGGTAAAAAGATATATAATAATAAATAATAGTACTAATAATAATTACGGCCCTTTTGGCCTAACATGTAGAAATGTATAAAAGGTTACACAACATAAATATAATAATTTTATAGGCTCTTTTAGCTTAATAATAAGGATATAAAAATAAAGGTTATACATGCACGGTTCTTATGGCCAAGCAGAAAATAATAATAATGTGAGAGTCACAACAAAAATATAATAATAATAATAAATAGCCCTTTTGGCTCAATTAATGTAAATATAAAAATAATAAAAAATTATAGTATAAGAATACATATTTAGCCCTTTTGGCCCAACCGTATAAAAATGTAATAATATAAAATAAATAAATAAATAAATAATAATAATTAAAACTCACAAATTGTAGCGCAAACTGGTCTGTTGCTTCCTATGCTAGAATAATATAAATCACACACCCACACACACAAAAAATAAGAATAGAAATATACAAAAATAATAAGAAAAATATTATAAAAAATAGTATAAATATAAAGGCGAGTTCCCATCGCGTGTGGCTCGGCGAATCATGAGCCAAATACGCTGACTTGGTACACTACACGCGCCGTGGGAACGCTCTAGCTCGTCTAGGCGCGGTATAGCTCGGCCAGGCTCGCGTTTATCCGAAAATTGTCGGTCCGATGTTCCGCGCCAAAGGAAATGAGCCGCGCAATTAAATAGCGTTTCAACGAGTGTGCGGTTCGGCGAGCCATAAAGCATACGTTTTTTGGTGTTTTATTTATTTTGATGTTATTTTAATAATATTCTTAATATTTTAATAATTTATAATCATGGAATGGTCAAATGATGAGGTTATAAAGTTTTTGCAACTATATGAATCACATCCACAAATTTGGAATCTACGCCATCCAGATCATAAAAATAGGAATACCTATAGTTCACGATGCGTGGAAAGAAATAGAAAACCAATTAAGGTTAGATAAATTTTTGATTTTTTAATAATATTTTTAAATAAAATATATGTTTTGTAGGGTGAGGTTGGCAATACCACCATCCTACACCTCCGACGCAGCACTGTGTGTGTGTGTGTGTGAGTAGTTTTGTTACGTCTTTTTTTTCTTCGTATGTACGTATAGCACATATGAACTTTTTTTTTACCTATGTATTATGTTTTAATATTCTAATGTCAAATAAAGTTTTCTTTTATATCTTATGAATTTGATTTATGCTAATTAATAATGGGTCGGCGTAAAAGTAACGCCGCCTACAGTTTTTAAATATTGATTTTTGTATTTTTGTAATTTTAGTGTCAAAATTGATATTACAGAAATAATAAAAAAAAAAAGATTCTCTTATGGCTACTTATAGAAAACATTTAAGCAAAGTTAAATCAAGTAAGGGTACTGGAAGTGAAGCCAAAGACGTTTTTAAATCCGATTGGTTTGCCTATGATGCAATGGCATTTCTGCACGGGATTTACACTCCAAAAAAAACAATTTTAACAGAGATAAGTTTAATCGGTTATATTTTATTTAATTATATGTATTTTATGATTTGGATACAAATATACAATACAACTCTATCATACATTATGTGGGCAGTAGCCAAAAAGTACTCATATTATTTAATTAATATATATTTATTTATTATTTTTTACTATGATATATTTCAATAATTATATTTTTTTAATACATTTTAGTGTTTATAATTTGGATTTAATTATTAGTTGTAATAAAGCGTCTTTTTTTTCGTCTCTTAGAGGAAAACTCGTAAATACGGCCCTGTACACGTAATTATTATTTAATATGTTAAAAATACCAATGGCCAATGTAGGAAATATACTTAAAGTAATCATTCACGTTGCTCTAGTCGCCGATTTATAAATGTAATAACCGGTGTTGACATGTATTCTACCAATCATGAACCAAATGTTAATTTTAGTTGTTAATAGTTTTTATGTTATTTTTGTTCATTTAAAGTATGGGTATTTATGTTTTAAAATATTATACGATATAGCTGTGAAAAATAAATATGAATGACCCGAAATAAACTACTATATCATCTATATAATTTTAAAAGTAGCATCTAAAAATAAAAGAGAAATTAATAAAAATAAAATAATTTCAATGAAATAATTATTTATGTATTTACCACAAATATTTTTAAGTTTTAGTTTGGTTTAAAAAACGAATACTTGTATTATTTTAGAATGTTAAACTTATTTTATTAATGCTGTTTTTATTAGTGTGTATAATTTTCTTGCCATTCCACTGTTCCACTTGTCAAAAAATATTCAGCTAACTAATCTCCATTTTTGCTTCAAGACTAGACTTACTTGGTACTCTTTGTAATGGAAGCATAGATTTGGTACAATTTTGTTCAGACCTTTAAGAGCCTGGAATTACAATTCCATCCTTATTTTCGGTATCGAAAATTCCAGGTGGTGTGTATATAGAATTTGATGATCTGCTTTTTCTTAAGAAATTATGTAACAATACACAAGTCATTGTGACATCTCTAACTTCTTCCGGTTCTAAAAGTATAGGTCCTCTAAATACACGGAATACCGAGGTCATAATTCCAAAGACGTTATCAACTACTCGGCGTGCTCGAGGAAGCCGGTAATTAAAAATTCTTTTGTAATTTCCATTTTCATGTACTCAGGAGTGCATAGGTTTCATAAGGTTTCATTATGTTCTTACTTAGAGCAAAAGCTCCATCTGTCACAAATACATATGGTAATAAAACATTTGTATTAGGTAGTATTCCTTCTTGTGGTATTAATAATTCATTTGTCTTCAGTTTTTTAAAAAATGGCGTGTTCCGAAGTACGCCACCATCGCTGATTCTGCATTGACAGCCGATATCAACATAAATAAAATCATAATTTGAGTTCACGACAGCCATAAGTACAATGCTAAAAATTTCCTTGTAATTATAGTATTCAGAACCTAACCTGCCCCGAGGCAGTTGCGGAAATTCCATTTTTCGTAAAAATCTGCTACTATATTTTTCCAATCATTATCATTGTTTGGCAACTAAAAAAACAATGGTTAATTTTCATTACGTTGCGTTTTTATTTTTAAATTTTTTTCAAACTAATAACATATTTACTACATTATACTATTATATATTATTTGTAAAATTATGACTATACAATCTACCTACGTTAAAAATTTTAAATATAAATACAAATAACTTATTATCTAGTGATTTTTAGTAGAGTATTGTAATTTATCATTCAAACATACGTATTTGAAATACATTTTGTATTTTTTATTATATTTAATTCATCAGTTGTTTGATAAAATTGTTTAAAAACACATAGAATATAATAAAATAGATAATACGTATTATGTTGATGTTTTTAAATTTTATTTTAATAATAAAAAACCATATATTTTATTACTTTTATCAGTTTGAAAATTTGGTGGATGATGACAACATGACTGCAAATTGTCAATTACACGACACAACTGATTGGGACTTTAAATTTAAGAGCCTATCTCCATCGTCCAGTAAAATTAGTAAAAAAAGAAAATCAAATGATAAAGTGGAAGTGATTGAGAACAAGATAGATGAAGCATTTAAAATTTTAAAACAAATTACACAAACTCCGGCCAAAAATAAGTGTACACTTTTTACCGATTTACTTTGCACTAAATTAAAAACTTTAAATAAATACAAACAAGACATTGCAATGATGGAGATTGACAATCTTATGTTTCGGTTAGAACATTCAGATAACCAAATGGTACAGCCTCAATCACCCTATTATCAATTTCCAACTACTAATATCCCGACATATTCTCAACAGTTACACCATGATAATTATTCAAAAGCATCATCATCATCATCATTTTTTCAGCCACAACCATCACCAGAGTACATATCTCCTACGCCATCTACATATTACCATCAACATTTTCAACAATTTCAAAAACCAACACCAACAACATTACAACACAGTAATGTAAGAGAAAAAAAGTTTTGATCAAGATACTAATTTTGATTCACCCTACTAAAATAACAATATTATAAATGCAATTTAGTACCTATAGGCATTGATACATAGATAGTCTAAGACCCAAGTGATAGGAAAAATGGTTAACGCTTTATAAAGTGAAATGGGAACCAGAATTGTAGTAGTGTGAGAGCAATGCCAATAGGTTGCGCTGTTAGTAATTTGTTCTACCATAAAAATGTTTTGTCTTACCAAGACCAAAATGTTGATCACCTATCTGTTATTAATGTTATTACTATCATTTAAATAATTCAATCTGCAACAACGGTCAACCAGTGCCGTAGATAGATACTTGTGTGCCCCGGTGCAAATTGGTGTAGGTGCCCCATAAATAGTGTACACCATTTATAGTGTACCATGTATTAGAATAAATATATGAAGACAAACTAATTTACACAAGTTTTATATAATTTAATGTAATATCAAAGAATTTTAATAAGTTAACATCTAAAACGTTATAAGATATATTATAACAATAACTACATTATATATTTATATTAGGTATTGATTATTTAAAATTAATAGATCACTTATGATAATAATTATATTACATTCGTATACTATACTCACATAGAAAATTAAAACAAAATGCATGCGCTACTATTTTATAAAAACTAGTATAGGTTATAGGTACATATAATTTAAATTTTATTTTGTACAAATTTAAAAAAAAAAAATGTAGTTACACATTATTAATAATTATAGGTTTGATGACTTTTATTTTAATTTAGCTTTGTAAATAATAATAATAGTAATAATAAAAAATTATCTTAATTATATTTTTTATAAGTCAGAAATTAGTTTTATCAATACTAATTGTATTACCTACCTAATTTGAATATTAGTGTTAGATTTTAAAATTTTTTTTTCTTGCTTTTTGATTTGCGAAATTGTTAATTATTTGGTCAATATGTAGTTCTTCGGTGCGCTCTCTTTCTATATTTAAAATTGAAATTTTATTGAGTCTTTCTTGAGAAATCGTATTTCTTAAATAATTCTTCACATGTTTCAATTTAGAAAATGATCGTTCGGCTGAAGCGACAGTTACAGGTATAGTTAAAAATATCGAGCATGCAGTAATAATATCTGGAAAGCTACTTGAAAGATCATTTTCTTTTATGTAATTTACCATACTAAGGATATTAGGCAATTCAATTTGATTAATAATTGATTTAAAAGACAATACTTGTCGAGTAAAATCAGAACTAATGTCAATGTCATATTTTACAGCAAAATCATAAGATGCTTTTATGATATCAGCTTCATTGTTTTCTTTTAATGAAGAAGGATTTAAAAAACTAAACGTACTTGCAACTTCATATAATCCTTCAAATCGTCTACATATTTGAAATAAAACTGTGTCAATAATTGAAAAAAAAACTTGACTTTAAAATTATCTTTTGTTGTATTTAAACGTCTATCTCCATCTACTTCATTGAAATAATATTTAGCAAATGCCTGTCGCTTAGTTTTAAAATCTGTAGGTATATTCCATTTTGAACATATTAGTTCTGCTGTATTTAAAATATCTTTAAAATTATTTCTAAGATTCGAAATTAACTGATAAGCTTGATCTAGAAAAGTACAAGCACTTTGAATATTCATTTTTTGAGATTGTAACATTTTTGATACACATTGAGTAGACCTTAAAATATTTTCCTATAGACATATCATAAGAACAAATTCAAAAGACTCCATTGAATTTTTTAAGGATTTACTTACAATTTTTTCTTCTGACTTATGACTAGTTAAAAAAATCATTGAAAGTGATTTTAAAACATCTACAAATCTTTCTTTAAGAGCAAATAACGATTTATGTCGAGCTTCCCAACGTGTTGGACAAAGTTTTTTAAGTGTTTTTTTACGAATATCATTGGTTTCATTTCCAAAAGCTAAAAGTGCCCAACGAGGTGCACTTGAGCTGAAAAAATTAAATTTAGATTGTATTGTTTCAAAAAATCGTAGAGCATCTGAAGAACTTTTAGCGGCATCACATATTACCAGATTCAAATTGTGAGCACAACAATGAACATATGTGGCGTTTGGAGCTTTATCAATAATTCGTTTCTGAACTCCTGAATACATACCCTTCATGACACTGGCCCCATCATACCCTTGCCCTTTGCATTTTTTTATATCTAAATTGGTATCAGAAAGAACTTTATAAATTAGGTTTTCGTATTCTTGTGCTCCATGTTGGTCTATTTTGTAAAATCCTATGAATGATTCTTTAACTTGCAAAACATGCTTTTCATGATCAATTATAACATATCTAATTATGATGCTAACTTGATCTACTTTGGTAATGTCCTGTGTAGAATCCATAATTATTGAAAATCCAGAACTGCAAGTTGATATTTCGTTGCAAATAATTTGTCTTACATTTGAAGCTAGAATTTCTATTAATTCGTTTTGAATAGTAGGGCTCAAATATTTAATTGTCAAATACTGATTTTAAAATAGGATCAAATTCAGCTACTAATTTCACAGTTCTAAGAAAATTTCCTTCAGAATATTGTTTTTCTTCATTGCCTCTTAGAGCAGTATTTCCTGCAGTTAAAGTCAGTATTATTTTAACTATGCGCGTCAATATATCTCTCCAAAATTTCACTTCTTTTGATATTTGTGTTTCAAATTCTTTGTTGATAGTTAAATTTTTTGTCCACATTGTTCTAACTTTTATAGCATTCAAATGTGACAGTGAAGATTCGTGAATATTTATTTTCTGAGAGAGATGTTGCCAGTCATTTATTCCTTCTACCCATTCTTTTTTAAGATTACAATTATTTTTACCAGAAAAAATCCAGCAAGTTTCACAGTAAACCATATCCCAAATTACGAAATAACAAAGCCACGGTCTAGGAATAAGTGTACCATTTTTTAACTTCACGTAGTAATATATTTTTGAAAATTTTCTTTTCGAGTCATTAAGAGGAAAATCTATTTCTGGCTTACAAGGCCCATACTTCAGAATTTCACGTTTTAATTTATCGCTTATACAATTTTTAAACATTCCTCGGTCGGTTGGAAATCTTTCCGATAAATCGAGTTCTGTAATTTCATATTTTTAAATTATAGTATAAGGTTTAAGTCAGTATAAATTAGATAATTTTGTTGGTTATTTTATTCAAAGAAAAATAGCAATTAAAAAAGTCGAAAGAGCATTAAATTAAAAAAATTAACACTCACCACAGTCATCGTTTTTTTCAGTAAATTCGGTGGTGTCAAATTCTTTAGTCGATTTTTCATCAGAGGGGAAACAATTGTTCAAATGTTCAGTAAAAACTACATAAATGTTACAAATAAATAAAAATGGTTCTCAGGCATGCCCACAGAGAAGTAGTTCAGATGCAAAATACTTTTAGTAAAAGTATTTAGAAAGTTAACTTACCCGGGGGAGTAGTACTTTCAATAATTTCATATTCATCAGTTGACTTATAAGTTTCAGTATTAAAACTGAGCAACCCTCCTGTCTTGTTTTCTGTGTGTGCGTCATTTGATATTAAATCTGTGGTCGAATTTTTATCAGAGTGAACAAATTTGTCCATATGTTCAGGTAAAACTACATAAATAAATACGTATATTGGAAATAAATAATAATTAATATTTATAAAAATTCTTCATATTATAATACATTACTTGTAAAAATAATAATAATAATAATAATAAATAATAGTGAAAAAGACTAGAAAAATAAATACTGAGAAAAGGCCGAACATTATTTTTGTTATTATAAATAACTTAGTATTATTTTACAATGTACCTAAATATGTAATAATGATTCACTGAATTGTTTTACTAAAAAAAATTGTATTATTTTACCTATGCATCTTTCATATTTATTTATAAAATATAATAATTTAATACATACCGTTAGTTGGCAATCCACTTGTTTTTGTAAAAAAACCACTTATTTTAGTGAGCTTTGAAATATGTTCTTCCTGTTGTATTTTTTTTTTTTCATTTTTCATATCCACTCAGTTGTTTTTTTGAAGACATTTTTAATTTGAATAAAAATAAATGATACTCGTACACTAGAGCTAGGCTGTATATTCCACGCGTATTAAGGAATGAATGACAACGACGCGTAGTCGACAAATTACAAATGTTATGTTTATCTGATCGGTTATAGACATACTGTTCAACACAACAATCTATAAAGACACGTTTTTAAATAGGTAATCGCGATAACGTGAGCCGAAACTAATGGAGTTGCTCGCAAGCCAGAAATATCATAAGTTTCCGCGAACTCGCGTCTCATGCTAACGACACTATAGGTAATGTAGTTACATATTATGAACTATTACCGTCTATGCGTCTATCAACATAATAAATTAAAAGGCCTTTATTCATCATCTCACAATAGTATTTAATATAATTTTATAAGATAATTTTCTTTTTTCTTTGTTGTATATTTTAGGTCACATTATCACATAATCGGTAAGGGCGTAGGGCCCTTTCAAGATCAAGTGCCCCGGTGCATTGCACCGCCTGCACCAGCGGTTTCTACGGCACTGCGGTCAACATCAACAACACCTACAACGTGTCAACGTTATTATATTTTGTTTTTTGTCTGTGTTTAATATTATAATTAAATTTTTTAAATGTCCCGTGCTTGTGGTACTAAGTGTTCGTATGTGAACTGTGGTAAAAGTGCTCGTTCTGTCTTGGATCTTAAACTCTGCCGTTTTTCAAAAGATGTAAGTTTATCAAAACAATGGATATTAAACTGTAGTAAGAAATAAGAATACTAATAAAATTAATGAATATAATATTTATATGTATAATTTATAATATAAATATATTTTATATTATATATTATTTAATTTGCTAAAATAATAGGTATTAAGTAGTTTTTAATTAAATTGCATTACATACAAATACCTACATGTATTCATTTTGTTTTGTAATTTTATGAGTACCTACCTACTGACTTACCTATAGCGGTTTTTTATTTTTATCATATTAAACTCAACTTATATAAGCTAGGATCGTATGTAACTGTATAATATTACATTTATGTATTCGATTTTTCATATTGTATACCTACTTAACTTTGGTCAAAACCTAGTATGTACTTAACTATTTTATTAATACAAAATACAAGTATAATATTTATGATACGAATAAAAAATAAAATATTGTTTTTTTTTACATATCTAGTTGTAAGTTAAAAATATGTATTTAATTTTTTAGGGATCACTGATTTATTACACCTTGATGAAACTGATTTATACAAAAAAACGAATTTGTGAGCACCATTTTGTAGAAAACGATTTTACAAGTTCTAATAAACAAAATTTAAAAAGGTCTTCAATACCACAAATGTTCACTGCAATAGAAGATAACAATTTACATGTTACTTTATCAACCAAAACGTACAAAAAAAAAAACCAAATTGTTCTTAATCAACTCCATGTGTTATTGTCACAAAAAGAAAACGTTCATCATCAACAAATTGTTCACCATCTAAAATGACATCCAGCCCAAAAGAAACTATCTATGTTGTAACACCTACTACATCTCATACATTACCACCATCATCTTCAATTGCCAATACTCCGGATATGACACCTATATCTAGAACTCTAATGCACAAAATGATTGATTTTCCATCTTCCATAAAACCAAAAAAAATATTTCCTGTGACAACTAGTAATACAAGTATTATAAAAAGACTTAAAAAGTCATTGCTCATCAAAAGTAACTTTTAATGTCAAAAAGAGTCATAATATTCAAATTAAAAAAAATCTGACTTTATTAATTTATTGAAATTTCCATCAGAAAATGCAAAAACTTTGGTTAAAATGCAAATATCACGTAAAAAGACAAGTACAAAGTCATGGTCTCAGAAAGAAAAGCAATTGGCTCTGAGTATTTTTTATAAATCTTCTTCAGCATATAAGTTTTTATATTTTTCAAAACAAATTAATTTATACCTGGACTCACTTCGATTAAGAGTTGGATTGGAAATTTGAAATGTCTACCTGGCCTTAACACTGCTTTGTTTAAGCAGTTGAAAACTATAATTGATGCTATGAGTAGTCGGGAAAAATATTGCACATTAGTCTTCGATGAGATGAAAATAAAGAATTTCTTGAATACAATAAACATTTAGATCTAATTTGAGGGTATGAAGACTTAGGTTCCAAAGGCAAAACTAAACAACTTGCTGGGCAAGCTATGGTGTTCATGATTAGAGGTCTATATTCATCATGGAAGTTGCCTATCGCATATTTTCTACCTTCTACATCAGTAAAGCACATCATGTTGGCTGATTTAATAAAAGAAGTACTAGAACGTTTGTTTCAATGTGGTCTTGTAGTCAAAGCTATTGTATGTGAACAAGGTGTTAGTAATGTTGTTGCATTTAAGGATTTAAAGATGACAAAGGATAAACCATATTTTTATATTGGTGATAATAAAGTTTATTCCATATTTGATGTGCCACATTTATTTAAGAATTTCAGAAATCATTTTATAAGAAATAACTTTGTATGCGCGCCAGTAAGGCTCATTTCACACTACACGGTTTTGACCGTACGGCAAAAAACCGGACGGCGACATTTTGTTAGAGGCGCTAATAAGAGCATATACGCTTTCATATTATACGGTCACGGCAAAATGCCGGCGCCGCGCCATGCAGCAACCGTCTACTGCCACTACAGTAAACGGCAGCCGGACGGCGCGATAAGCTTAGTGGCGTACGTGACCAAATGCACGTTTTCATATTATACGATTTTATTCGTGCGGCAGAGTTCGATTAGCCACTTCGAGACACGATTACTTATGATTAACAAATTACTTAATTACTTGTGATTTAACTTACAATATATTATCTAAATAATGGCGGAATTCAATGTAGAATTTTTAATTACTCTCGGGCAAGAGAGACCAGTGTTGTGGGACAAAGGTTTAGAATTGTACAAAGATAGGAATGCTACAAAAAAATGCCTGGTGAGAAGTTTTAATAGAACTTAACCTGGAATTTGATGCTCTTGATGACAAGGAAAAAAATTTGTTTGGTAAGTATATTTTTAATAATACTACAATAATAAAATATTATTTAAAATATAAATTCTTAGTTTATCAAAAAAATTGAAATACCGATATAAATTAGTTCATTTTTTATTCATATTCACGGGAATTTCAAAGTTTATATTTTCGACATTTGCCATGGTAAACTTCCGACGTCAGAAACAAAATATTTACACAATGTATTTCTTATATTATTTGGCGTAAGGCCTCCTCTTACGTTACTTTCATCAGATATATCTGAAAAACCTGTGATTGACATTGTATCCAAATCGTTATATCCATCCCTCTCAAGTACAAAATTATGTAAAACAATGCAAGCATTTACAATTTTGACAGCAAATTCTGGTTGTACATTAATTGGTCGATGAAATATCCGCCACTTATTTGTGAGGATCCCAAAAGAGCATTCAACAAATCTTCTTGCTCTAGATAGTCTATAGTTAAAAATTCTTTTATCAACTGTCAGATGTGTTCCACCAAAAGGTCTCAGTAAATGTTTGTGTAAACCAAATGCTTCGTCTCCAATGAAGAAGTAAGGTAGTTTTGGACTGTCTATTCCGGGCAAAGATTTTGCTTCTGGCAATTGTTGTTCATTATTTTCTATTGACTTCCACAAAGTAGACTTCTTAAACACTGACGAATCGCAGTGTTTACCGTAACTTCCAACGTCAATGTACACAAATCGATATTTGGAATCTGCAACTGCCACGAGGACTATAGAATTATATCCTTTATAATTAAAATACATTGACCCACTGTTAAGTGGGCAAGTTAAACGGATATGTTTCCCATCGACGGCTCCTAGGCAGTTCGGGAAATTAGCTCTATTCTCAAATCCGGAAGCAATTAACTCCCATATTTCTTTCGTTGGTGTTGGAATACAATCCTCTCTCATTAGGCACCAAATTGCTGTACATACTTCTTCTACTATTTTAATTGCCGTTGAAATTCCAATTCTATAACTGAAATGTAAATCGGTGAATGTACAACCACTTGCAAGATACCTAGAAAAAATTTAAATTATGAATAGCATATACAATTATTTTTAGATTCTAAACAGAGTAATAGATGTATTGACTTTACAATAAGGTGGGTGCTTTATTTATTTATTTTTGTGTCTGTCATCACATTTTGAAGCAGTAAATTTTTTTCAGGATTGCCAATATTCTTTTTTTGAATATTTGATTAATATGTTTTCTTTCAGGTCAAGGAGTTCTTAAAAGATGGACTAATCTTCGCGATTCATTTTCAAATTATTTTAAAAAAGACAAAGAATGCAAGAGAAGTGGTTCAGGAGCAAAAAAAATTAAGAAATATGTATACTTTGATCAATTGCAGTTTTTAAAAAAAATTTATGTTGAGCGACCGACTTCGAATAGCCTGGAACCGGAACCGAGAACGATCCACAGAATGAAGAAGATGACACAGAGCCTCAACTGCAAGCTTCAGATAATGTTTCAGATATGTCTAGGGAAAAAACAAGTAATCCACAAAAAGGAAGGAAAAATAAAAGTCAGAACGAAATTGATTTGAGAATCATAAAATTACTTGAAGAAAAGGATCAACCTTGTAATAAAATGGCTTTTTGCAAAGTCTCTTGCCTCACCTGCAACAGTTTGATAATCAGGACTATTTACGAGATTTCAAATGGGTGTTTTGAAAGTTATTGAAAATATCAATGAAAGTAAGAAAGAAAAACATCTAGCTACATCTTCTTATTTCCCACCTCATCAGCAACTTTATGTAAATACATCAAATCCTACTCAATATCATCCTCGACTATTGTTCAACACTCCCAACCACTCCAATGTTTTCTTATCTCAGCCATATTCAACTGGAAATCAGCAAATTCCACCATGCAATAAACAACTGACTCCTGTTACTACCAACCACGAGGTCTCTTACACAGAACTTGAACAGATTAGCCCTTCTGTAAATTCAGTAGCATCCTCATTAACAGAAAGCATCGATTTCAGTACATTTTAGGAGATTACATTTTTTTTTAAATTGACATGTAAAAAAACATCGTAACAGTCAAACTTTGTTCTTTTATTTTCTATTGTTATTATTTTATAAAGTATTATCAGTTATATTATTATAATAAAGGTGCGATTTTTTTTTCTCTTAAATTGTTTTTTATTTTATTTTCTAGCGTAATTTATATAAGTATTATCAGGTAACGGTATAGTAATATTAAGTTAATTAATTACTAACCTCAATGTAATCGATATCATCTCAACTGGTTGTATACAATTTCTAAATTGCGTGTTTTCACGTTGAAGCTTAGGCTTGAGTTTTTCATGTAATACATCAAAAGAAGCACATGACATACGGAAATAATTAAAAAACTTATTTTCATCATTTCGTAAGTCATTAAATAATGTATAAAATAATCCCACTTCCTCTCTTCTAGAATTAATAGGATATACCCAAAAAACACGATTTTTCTGTTGTCTTTTGCGGCGACGATTGTATAAATATAGTGCAA
This sequence comes from Melanaphis sacchari, assembly GCF_002803265.2. Lineage (NCBI taxonomy): Eukaryota > Metazoa > Arthropoda > Insecta > Hemiptera > Aphididae > Melanaphis > Melanaphis sacchari. The sequence continues at coordinate 19,560 of NW_020271140.1, read as the reverse complement.
TAATTTGTTTGTCGTTCATTATAACAACGCGCGACTTGAGTGTTCTCATGAAACTAAAACTGTGAAAAAGTATACTAAGCACAGGAACCCTGCATATATCGTGTTTTACCGTACGATTAAAACCGTATAATGTGTAATTAGCCATTGATCCGGTTTATGCCGTCCGGTTTTTTGCCGTACGGTCAAAACCGTGTAGTGTGAAACGAGCCTAACGTGCCCTATGTTTCGCACTGGCTCACGAGTCAGTTACAGGGGTAAAGGCTAGGCAACTTAATGTTGCTGGACTTCACCTGGCTCAGGTAGGCCGTACAAGACAACGGCGACGACAACAGAGAGGAAACAAACAACCTAAACACAAAGGGAAGCAGGAAAAAGAGTTTATTTTAACAGGGGGGAGTTCCCGGTGATCGGAATCGGTCTGGTGCAATGATCACCGAGATTACATTAATCGGGCTAATTCTTAAAATAAGTATTTAAAACTATGATAATGACGATTATGATGAACTGGAGCTGAATATGACTGATGGAAGTGGATCGGACTCGATGACTTGGGCGGCCTCTCACACACCACGGCGGATGCTGGCGGTCTTACGCAGATTGAATGTGACACAAATCTCGACCTCAGGCGATGACAGAGTTCGTGCACAAGTACACAAGATAGTACAAGAAATTATATATAAATAAATGAACTCCCGTTGGTGGATGGTGGTGATTTATTGTAATAATAAAAGAACCACAATAATATATAATAATAGGAATAATAATCTCAGTTTAGTATTTCCGGTCGCAATGACACGTCCGACGCAATTATTAATAAAATACTGGCGCAATAGTAAAAAAAAAATTATAGAATAAGATATGTCGCTGTATTGGCAACAACGAACAAAAAACAAAAAAAAAACTGATGCATAGTTGCTTCAATAGCAAAATAATTAATTATGACCACAAAAAAAAAATGGTTGAATATATGTATAACAAAAAATTTGTATAAAAAAAAAAAAAAATGTTCGAACGAGCAATAATAATATGAATGTTAATAAAAGGGCGTTGGCCGCTAAAACACAACAACATTCGAAAATAAAATACACACAATGATAATACAATACAGTGAGGCATAAGGCCGAATAATAATTACTTACAAAACATTAAATAGAAAAAAAAAAACAATAAGACACATAATTAAGGTATAATTGATTACGGACTAAGAGGTGGATGGAGGGAACGGGAAAGATAACACTGGTTGTCGTCGCGCGAAGTCCCGTGCCACCACACATGGCGCGCTTTGGCGCGAACATCACCGCCCACTTTGAAGGAATCCCTTCAAGAGAGTGGAAGTGGGCAAAGCTTGACAGCTGGGCGTTTTAACTGTTCAGAAGTTGTGTCGACAGTGGCCACTCTGGAGATTCCGTCTGAACCAGGATGAAGTTCACGAATTCTTCCAGTTCGCCAACTAAGTAGATGTGTTGCTTCTTTGATTAGAACAAGTTCACCGATTTGAAGATCTTGATTTGGTGCAAACCATTTTTTCGGGACTTGGAGGCTGCTAAGATACTCGTTCTTCCATCGGGACCAAAAATATCGATGTAAATCTGTAATTAATTGCCATCGTTGGTACTTTGACATCGGGACCGTGATTAGATTTGGATCCGGTAAAGACGTTGAAGGTTCTAACGTCAAAAAATGACTAGGTGTCAAAGCCTCAAAGTCATTTGGGTCGTTGCTGAGTGCACATAATGGGCGAAAGTTTAAGGTAGCTTCAACTTGAGTGAGCAATGTCAGAACCTCCTCACTGGTTAGTTTGTGTGTGCCGATTGATCTAAGAATTAGCGCTTACGTGGATTTAACTCCAGCCTCCCACAGACCACCAAAATGTGGAGATGCTGGAGGATTGAAGTGCCACGTTATATGATGTTTGGCAAGGTGACGATGGACACTATCTGAAACGGGAAAGATAACACTGGTTGTCGTCACGAGAAGTTCCGTGCCACCACACATGGCGCGCATTGACGCGAACAAACTATTTATTTAATGGAAAAGAAGTATCATTCAAAAATCTGAAGGATACTTTTGATATAGAGAAAAAAGCTCTACTATTCGTTCTTTACTGCATATAACTGATGCACATATACATCCAGGATTATTTCAAAAGATGTCATGTAAACTTGCAATGCAATTATTTAGTCATAGAGTAGCTGCTGCTATAAAGACTAGCATTATGACTCAACAATTACAATCTAAAATAGCTTCTTAAACTATAGAAATGATTAAAAAGTTTAATAATTTACTGGATTGTCTGAATAGTAATTCACTTTATAATTCAAATTCTTTTAAATGTGCTTTGTCCGATAAAAATCCACAATAACTTGAATTGTTATATGAAGCTAAGGTTTGGTCTGAATCGCTAGAAAAAATATCTACAGATCCAAAAAAACCACTTAAAGATACCAGACCAGTTTGTTTTGGTGGGATGGTATGGACACTTAATTCGATAATAATTTTATATAAAGAACAATATGATATTAGCTTTAACTATTTACTTACACGAAGACTTAACTCTGATGTTATTGAAAATATGTTTGCACTTTTTCGTCAAAGAGGAGGATATAATTGGTAACTATTTATTTAATATTTCAATGTTAAATATGTTCGTAAATAAATGGTATAATATTTGTTTTTATTTTGTTATAGTAATCCTACTGCAAGAACGTTTAGAAATTTCCATATGCATGTCAAGTGTTATGGGCTACGAGATATACTAATAATATAAATTTATATATAATATACTGTTTTATGAGCTACGAGATATGCTAATATACGTATAATATAATGTGTAATATTGCTATAGGTGTTAGCAATAGTAATATAAATATATATGTGATCTAATAATTATAATGTATACGAAATATTAGATTCATATTTTGTAAAAACATCATAATAAATCAAAATAGTAGTTGTTAGGCGAGGTCGTTTTGCATTTCCAAGAATTGCCAGTAAGGACGATAACATCCTGGAGATTGTTGTTTCAAATGTGAAAACAATTCCAAGAACTAATCTAAATTGGAAGGTTGACGGTTACAACAACAAGAGATTTTCTTGTATATAAGGGAGTCCGGAGACCAACACGGGCAGATGTACCAGAGCTACGAAGACCTGAGCAACTTCACGACACTCAGCCACTTTTTGTAACAGTTACATGTACTTCATTTATATGTTATAAAACATTATTGTATTTAACAGTTGTAAATTTCACTTAAATAACACCCTGAATCTGGATCTGATATTGGCACGCAACACAAGTCTAACTTGATGCAGCCAACTACTCTGTCAAACAGTGAACCGGATGATGATATAAATTTGCTTAGAAGGGATGACAATATGTCAACTGAAAATTGTTCAGATGAAGAATCTGATAGTTACAGTTCCACAATTCAAGCCCTATCATCTATATCAACTATGTCTACAATTGATGTTTCAATATTAGAAGAGTATGAAGCTAAAGTAACACCTGAAAATTGTTCCAACACTTATTTTGCTGGTTACTTGGGAAACAAAAGCTTTAAAAAATTTAAATGTAATAATTGTTCAAATGTGATGATGAAATCTGATGAAGAAAATCAATTAAATGAATAAGAATTTCTTATTTTTTGTAGAAACTATGACTTTAAAACATCTGATATTTTCTTAAAAAGACCAACACATAGCTTTACTCAATTTATTACTTTAGCACAGCAAATTATTAAAAAAAAAAGTTGAAATAATGCCACACAAAAAAAGCATACGACAATTTCTTTTTGATAAAATAAAAAGTGATTTGTCTAATATATGTAAATTTAATGAATCGTGCAGTGACCATTTTAATTATATAATTATTTATTTTATTAATTGTAAACTTCTCAGGGATTTTAATTGGAAACCCAAAAATATTAAAAGCACCAGAGTTGAAAAAAAACAAAAATAAATTATATATTTTTAACTAATGACTAAAAAATATATTATTAGTATGCATTTTATAAAAATAAAAATATATTATAATGATTAATTTATTTTTATTTATTATTTCCTTATTTTCTTTTTCAACTATTAAACAGTTTATATTATTCATGGTTTTAATAACAACGGTTTATTTATTTTTATTTCACTACAAATGAACTATATAGTAATTAAAAGTTTGTTTAGCTGTTATTTTATTACTTTAAATCAATTTATAGGTTGGGCTTATTTTAGATTGTGAGTTATGATTGAAAAGTAGATTAAATTGGTACTTTGGGAGTTAAAAAGTAAAATTTTCTAACACTTCAAAATAGGTGAGTAACATTCTGATGTATAGTAGGACACTTTAATTGATGTATTAAATTTGAATCCAATAAAAAAATAAATAAATAAATAAACAATAACGAATATTTAAAATGCCTAATAATATCATTAATATAAGCGAACTATTTTGAAGATTAAATTATGTAAAGAAAATACCAATCTAAATAACTCATGACATTTTCAAGTTTTATTTAAAATCGTTATCGTTACGTAATTTCGTAAAAATTTAAAATTCAAATGCACTTAAAAATTTTTCCTATATTATGATGCTTCGAGTTTTCTCTATTAAGTTAAAAAGAATTTTTAACCTTCGATATAAACACAAACATTTTTATATTTTTATGGCTTTTCAACTACAAAATAACTTGCAAATTTTCGCGATTTTGACATATTTCGTAATTATTTGAACTTTAGACGCTACACAGACATTTGTTGTCTCTGTCTTATAAATGCGTAGGTAACATAAGCAAATTTACGTTCAGCAGATTAGGTTAAGCTTCTTTAATTTAAAAATTAGAGTTAATTGACCTATAATAAAACTTGATAGTAAGAACATTATCTATGTTCTCTATTTAATTTTTTTTAAGATATTTTAATTTTTAAGTGAATTATGAGCATTTTCAAATATTTAATACTTTTCATACCCACAACAGTCATAACTCACTTAAAAATTAAATTATCTTAAAAAAATTATCTAGAGAACACAGATAAAGTTCTTACCTAAAATTTTGGCAATAGACAAATTCACTCTAAATTTTAAACTAACAAAACTAAACCTAATTTGCTGAACGTGAATTTTCTATGTCGTAAGATATTCTAAACTGAAGGTCCATTTTTGCTTAGAATATTAAATAATATAAAGAATTAATTAACAGGCATATTCAGTAAATAATAATAATAATAATATTCAATATTAATTTATATTTTTGGAATAGATACTTCTTATCGCAGTTTAACAGGTAGATCTTCTGTGTGACACAGCGTACCTTTACCGTCCGTACAGTGGCGCCCAGACAGGTTAGCAAGGGGTGCAACTGCATGTGCTTTCGTGATGGGTAGGTGGGTAGGTGGGTGGA
>NW_020271140.1:6079-9199 GCF_002803265.2 Melanaphis sacchari | reverse complement strand
GGGAGCAGACGGTCCCCCCGGAAGCGCCACCGGGCTGGATGCGAGCCCCGCCCCGGCGGTGGTCTACAAGACCGAGGAGATAATAATAAATTTTATCCAAATTAACGTGGGCCGAGGAAAGGCGGCCACGCACCAGATAGACAAATTTCTGGTAGATTTAGCCATAGACGTTGCGCTAATCCAAGAGCCGGCGACCGATGGTACGGGGATCTACCTGCTAGACAGTCATCCCCTTAGGGTAATCGCGGCGGGACGATAGCCGAAAGCTGCCGTTGTTGTCGCGAACACGGCCATAGGAGTCCTCGCTCTTAGAAATCTCTGTACCCCCCACTTGGCCGCGGCCACGCTCACGGTGGGACAAGTCAGCTTGACGGTAGTATCTTCATACTTCCAGTTCTCTGACCCCACCCAGACACACGCCGACGCGTTCGGGTCTGTTCCGTCCTGGACCAGATCCGCGGCGCCGTGCTTGTCTGTGCGGATGTTAACGGCTGTCGACGGTGTGGCACTATTGAAGTCTCGGACGACCGGGGCAAAGTAATCGTGGAATTGATAAGTAAAACCATAGGACGTCCATAAACAGAGGGTCAGCCAACCTGGACGTCACATTCGCGTCGCCCTCGGTGGCGCGTAGGGTGACGGACTGGAAGGTCATACCGGACTAACGACAAGCGATAATAACGTGATCAGCTTTAAATTTGAGTGCAGCCAGAACGCCCTTCCGTCCACGGGTAACGCCGTACGGAAACGATATTTATGGAATAAAACCGATTGGAAATCGTTCAGTAAGATCTTGAAAAGTTTAATGATAGCACGGTCAGCCGAGCTCGGTTGCCCGGTCGTAGATCCCTGTGTGAACGCACTCTCGGAAGTGCTGCAAACGGCTTGTGATACCCACATGAAACGGGCCGTGGTAGGACGGCTGAAACCGCCTCTCTGGTGGAGCTCGGACCTCGATAGCGAGCTCGTCAGATTGGGACGCTGGAAGCTTAAACTACGCGCAGAACGCAACGCGTTCAAAAAGAGAGCCTTAAGGAGGAAGTACGCAGACTTCAAGAGGAGATATAATCGCGCCTGCTTCAGAGCACGGCAGACGGCCTGGCGCTTCTTCGTTACTGGCACCGGGAACGAGGAGCCCTGGGGCCCCGTCTACAAATGGCTAAAAGCCGGGGGAGCACGGCCCTCGGAGAAATTACCAGCGTCCATCAGAAAAATGGACAGAACATTTACGTGTTCGCTTAGGGCGACCGTTGAGAGACTTCTCTAACAACTGGTCCCTGAGGATAGCGACGCTACGAAAACCGCAGGACAGGCGGAAATCCGTAGAGAGACTGGCGTTTATGTGGGTAGATTCGAGTCGGAATTACCTGGGCTTAGTCCGTCGTTGGACCCGGTTGAACCGTGCACGGTCGACGAGGTAAGAGATGCCATAGTGAGAATGAAAACATATAAGGCCCCGGGCCTAGACGGGATCATGGCAGGAATTTTTCGGCAAGCGTGGCCCGTCCTTAAAAACCAAATTACGTTTGCGTACAATAACTCACTGGCTACGAGGACATTCCTGAGCTGGTGGAAGATGGTTGGTCGTCATTAGGAAATCGTCAGATAAGGGCTCGACGGAGGCTAGGTCATACCGACCCATTAGCTTATTCCCCGTTCTAGCTAAGGCACTGGAACACCTTATCGTGGCGAGAATACGTAAAGATACGGACATCCATATGGCGGCCAGACAATTTGGTTTCACCAAGAACCTATCGACCGTAGATGCAATAACACATGCCTTCGGCTGGTCAGATGAAAGGCAGGAGAAATACATCGTAGGCGTATTCCTGGATATATCGGGGGCGTTTGACTGCCTCTGTTGGGCGCAATTGATAAAAGATCTTGAAAAGGTAAAATGCGGCTCTGGGTTGATCGCCCTGACAAAGAGCTACCTCTACGGCCGAAAGGCCCACTTGACGATTGGAGACATGACACTCTCGACGACTCTAACAAAGGGTTGGCCGCAGGGCTCGGAGTTCGGGCCTGACCTCAGGAGGTACGCGGTCAACCCGCTCTTGTCCGGCGATCTCCCACCCGGGACAAGGATAGTCGCCTACGCGGACGATCTCGCGCTACTCATCTCCGGAAAACACCTTCCGGAGCTCATAGAACGGGCGAACGCGCTGCTAGAAATAGCGTCGAAGTGGGCCACTGACAGGAAACTCGCCTCCTCGGTTGCCAAGTCGCAGACCTTGTGGATCAAGTGCTAATTAAGTAAGCCCGTTGACTTGCGATTTGGAGGAACTAAGTTAAAATGACCCCGGAGACGAAATACCTCGGGGTCACACTTGACAAGCAAAGGAAGTTTAGCTTCCATCTGGCGGAAAAGGCTGCGTCCTCGGTAGCGCTATTCAGTCGACTAATATCTGTGGCTAAGGCTAGCTTAGTCCCTAAAGAAAGGACAATAAGGATCCTTTACAAATCGGTGTACCTGCCGCGTATGAGATATGCGGCCTCGGTATGGGCCGAGCGCTGCATGGCCCAGTACCGGCATCGAACACGGGCAAACACCGCCCAAAGACGCCCGTTACTGGCATTGACGGGCGCGTATAAGACCACGTCGACGATGGCGCTCCAGGTCATAGCCTAAGTACCTCCCTTCGACTTAGAACTAGTCGGCTGGCTAAGATCGAACGGGATAAGAGCGCTGTGAGGAGAGGAAACAAATCGGCGTCAGACGTTGCTGGAAAGGCGAAACAGTATTACGACACTACCATACGCCTGTGCAGGAGAGATGGTTTGCCAGTGACAAAGGCAAGCGGACGACGATTTGGTTCCCGGACGTCCGACGCAGACTGTGAGGCCGTGGTTCGTTCCGGACCACTACATCTCGCAGTTCGTGTCTGGACACGGGAACTTCAATTCTTCGCTCTGCCGTTTCAACCTTCGAGGCGAGGCTCGTTGCCGATGCGGTCTTCCAGAGGAAACCGCGGAGCATGTGCTATTCGATTTCCCAGCATATAGCCAGGAAAAAAACAAGCTCGCAGCCGCAGCGCAAGCGGAAGGTGTGGACTGGCCGTGCGACTGTGATACCATGACCTCCACAGAGGCCATGTTCCTTGCGTTCAAAAACTTCTC
>NW_020271140.1:0-5979 GCF_002803265.2 Melanaphis sacchari | reverse complement strand
AAGACGGCGCCCCCACAGGATCGTCGAACGCCCTCCGTACCAAGACCCGCCTAGCCGGGAGCGAGGGACGGGATACCTCGCGGGACGGACTGAATTCCCGGTCTCTTCGGAACCGGGTCGGACGGAGAAATCCTGCGGGGCGAATTGGGTGACCTCGCTTCCTATGAACAAATTCTTGCCTAGACCGAGAGCTCGAACTAGAGGGGCCAGACCTCACTTCGGGCGAAGCACGTGCACGTATTCAGCCGGCTCGGGGCTTGATACGGGAGAGGCATCGGCAGAGACGGCAATCTGTCAATAAAGACAAAACCGTACGCACTATAAGGGTATCGTCACGGTACACACAGCGGTGCCTCGATCGACCTGCTTGCGGACAAGGCAGTTGCGAGGGCCTGAACGCCGGGTTCAAACCTCGTACCACGGGACTCGGAGTAAGCCCCGTCGAGTCGGCTTGCTAATATCGCCTCGACGCTCTGGGGTGTCGGACCCGAGGCGCACGACCGCGCGGACTCACCGAGGACACGCGCTCGCCCGCACCGGGGAAGACTCACTTGAGGAAGGACTCGTGATGGTTGTGGAAGTACCAACTTAATAGTAGGGGTTTGACTCGGGCGATAATACGTCGGGCCCTGGCCGCGGCGGTCACTCATTATGGCGCCCGTGGTGAGGCGACGCCCCGGGCGGGACCTCCGTAGTCATCCGGGTCTACCGCCCGGAAAAGATAACCTCGCGGTTATACAAAGAGGCTGAGTGTCTCCAGGGTAACTCGAAAGAACTGGTCATACCCCGTAACACACGGAAAGATGTACCCGCTACCTATTGACATTCTTAAGCTACTAATCTTGGTGTTCCCATATTGTCTATTGACTTGGACTATCTATGTATATTTAATCAATGCTATAGGTATGTAAAGGTACTAAATATTGTTTTTGTACATAGATATTAATTTTTTTTTATTAAAAGTTTTATAATACATTCTGTTTTATTATTTATTAATTTTAAATATTAATGTGAAAAGTGTTTTTCAAGGTTTCCATTTTGATTTTATTAACTATTTGTTTTTATTTTAATATTAAAAGGTATAATAAAAGATATGTTTTAAAATATAAATACTTTGGTATCCGGCCAAAATAGCAAAACAATTACCGCGAATTGATAATAGCGAAAATCAAACATTTATTACAATAAAAAAATGGATAAAAATAGTTTATAAATGAGATTAAATTACATTCATTATAATTATAATATTGTTAAGTTCTAATAATAAGTATTTATAGTAATAATAATGATAATTTTAAATAAAATAATTATATTCAATTTAAATATAATTATATGCTATACCTTTTATGAAGTTCTTATTCTCATTAGTATTATAATTTGTAACTAATGCATGAATTCTTTCATTACAGTCCTTGTACTTTTTTTTTTCCGTGGTTGTTCTCCAGCATTATACTGCTCTCGTTTTAATTCTTCTATATTTTGATCTTTCTTAATTCCATCTATGACTTTCCATATAATAGGGTGGCTTGCTCCTAAAGAATATCTATTCTTTTACTAAAGATACTAATTATTAATAAAATAATACGAACCAATAACAGATGTAAATCCTCTGTGCCACCCTTCAACAGTGTTGTTTGTTGTTGGAAGACCATTTTTGGCTGAATAGTGACAATTCCAAATATCAGTAGGATGTCTTGGTTGTCGTCGAGTTTTTCGTCTTTCTGTTATTTTTCCTACCCAGTTATCCTCGAAATAATCCAAGAATGGCATTACCAAGTCTTCGTTTTCCACATAAAATTGTGTTTCTAAAATTTCTTCGTATGCATTAATTACGTTATCTGGTGGAACATAGGCCAAAGCAGCTAGCATACGAATATGAAGAGCAAAGTTAGCATTATTAACATAATTTTCGACTAGACCAACATTTTGAATTTGTCGCCACATACATTTAGAAAAATGAAAAAACAACCTTGTTGTTCAGCATGTGAAAAAACAGTTTTGAATGCATTGATTGTGTTCAAAGTCCATTATTACCGATGTTGGATTTAAAGATGGTTTTATTTCTAATAAATATTTAAGAAAACGTGTATATGTTAATTGAGATTTATCGGTTAATAATGCATAAATGGTAGGACTAACTGTTTGGTTATCTTGTTGAATAAGTACATGAATAGTAAATAACTGATAAAAAAGTGAAGGTACTGTTTTAAAAGTTCCATCGACTAACCAATTAGTTGATTGATCCATTAGTTTTAAATTATTTTCGGTCGAAAATATTAAAATTCAATCTTGTGATGCTCCACTGTCCAATATTCAAAATTGTTCTCCTTTCATCGTTTTAGTATAATCATCAGCAATTTTAAGGTCACTCGCTGTTTTCGGAATAGATGGTGCGCATTGGTTACATTTTCGAACTCTTCGTATAGTGTGTTTTAAATGATGAACTGAAGGAATTGCACCGGCTACTCCAGGTACTATTTGAACAGTACTGATTATATCATGTGGACTGTGGAGTATTTTGTGTATGAATAGCCGCTTCTTTTATCTTATTAACAGCCATTTTGCATTGGATTTTACATCGATCGGGAACATGATTATGTGAGTTTTCTTTAGGTTGACTTTTAATTTCTCCGTTTAACGTAATTATTCTACCTTTACATGAACTTTCTACGCAACGCCAATATATTGTGTTATTTTGTTTTCTGTCTTCACGATGCAAAAAGCCACTATACAATAATAAATCCTTATTTTTATTACTTTTTACAAATTCCATTGAAAATAATATTAATATATTTTTTCACTGTGCACTTTTTTTTTAAAGAACGAAAATAATAAGTTAAATAATACAAGCTACACTACATTTACGCACTGTCGAATTATAACTATATTAAATTGTGTCAGCTCAAATATAATACGATTGACAATTTTATCTCGGTATATTTCCAATATTCAAATAGTCATAATAGTAACTAAGATAGCACATTGACGATAACCCGATACGTCCTTGGTTACTGGGTAGTAGGTATATATTAATTGCGCCAGAAATTACAGGTAATAATAAGTTTTATCAAGTATTTATGTTTTAGTTTTATATGTTTTATAGTATTTGAAAAAGAAATTATAAAAATCTGTAGTTTCGCTATTATGCATAATCGCTTTTTTTAAATTCGCGGTTAATTGTTTTGCTATTTTGGCCTAGACACAAATACTTTACCATGATTTCATTTTTCAACTCCTGATTTAACGCCTTACAAACATTTTAAACACATCTGGAAACAGTTTGACTTAAAAACTTAAACAAATATGAAAAGCTCTTAAAGCTATCTCCTGTGGCTAAGATCCTTAAGGTAACAGCTAGCCTTTCCTGAACCGGAATACAATTTTTCATATTTGTATCTGTTTTACATATGGTTGGACAAATTTTTTGAATAAGATATTCAAAATCTGTGACAGACATTCTACAGAAATTTTGAAACTTGTGAGATGGTCCTCGTTTTAAATCTTCTAACAGATTAATTAAATTATACCTATTGTAGTATGATCAGTGCTTGATTTGGAAAAAAACTAGAAGGGGGACTCATCGGATGTTGGATGAATGAGCGTTCCACACAGATGAACTGTGACATTACCGTGGGAGGGGGGCAAAGCCCCCCACACCACCCATCAATAACTCATAATCCCAGAAAATCATTAAATTTATTATACACAAATATTTTAAAAGAAAGAAACACTTGTTAATTAATTATTTTTTTTAAATCAATAAATGTAAATTAATTAATTATTCTACAAAAATAAATAAAAACAAAACAAAACTTAAATTATGTATTAAGTAAGGTCCATAAATGTTTATATGAATTATCTTAATTTTTAAAAGATCGTTTGGGACAGTTAACTTCATCTGAATTTCTTTTGCCACTTTTAATCCAGCTCTCAACATAATGATCTGGTTTGAACAACTGAACTGGAGGTCCGATACAGTTAAGAAAAACCAATGAAGATATATGCCCTGTAGTTAAAGCATTTCTTTTTGATGTTACTATGTTGTTCATCGCACTGAATGATCGCTCACATTCAGAAGATGAAATAGCAATTGTTCTGACTGCAGTCAAAAGAGGATCTAAATAGTTTATTTGTGAGGAATCTTTTGTATATTTATACTCACGAAATCCTCGAATCGTAGTTTTTTCATCTAAATGAAATCTTCTAACTAACCTTCTAACACAGTCATCTCCATACTGAATATCAACATTATCAGGCCAGTAATTATAATTTAACACATCCAAATCTTTTAAAAGTTCATCATATTCATTTTTAAAGTCATTTTTATTTTTAGACACATGAGTTGCTTGTGTAGTAAATAGTCTAGCACGCAAGTTATTAGCTAAACTCATAAAAAACTGTGCATGTTTAATTTTAGGAATTGATTTGTTTGTGACTAATTGTACATCTTTGAACATAAAATGTATCCCTGCATCCACAGCTTCTTGTGTTTTTGGTCCACATATATTAGCCATCGAAACAAATATTCTAATGGTACGTTCTATAGTTCTATTTGTAGCTGGAAGTGATAAACTTTTTTCTTGCAACTGTAACGATAAGTCTGCAAGTTCAGACAGCCCATCATACATGATTCCTGAAATTAAAAGAAAGTTGATTAAAAAGCTTCATGTAAATACAAAATGTACTAAATTTACCTAAATTTGTAACAATTTCTACTGATGTTAGAATACGTTTTAGGCCACACATATTTAGATCTTTCTTTTTAGTCTCTTTTTATATCATTAGGTGCTTTGGAAAAATGATCAAATAATGGTACATAATTATTCCAAACTGCTTTTAATATTTTTTCACTAGAAGCAACCCATCTAATAGTGAAGATTTTACCAATATGTAAGAGTTTCATTTCTAATGAAGCAGCACACTTACTAAGTTCATGCATGTTTTTGGTTGATTGATGATACAATGCATACACTTTTTCTATGAATGACTGAAAATTATTTGTTCCTTGAACTTCTTTTAATGCATCAGATACTGCTAATTCTAGTCGATGGTTACAGCAATGCCAAATTAAAATGTTGGGATACATGCTTTGTAGCTGAACACTGACACCGAACAATCTACCCAACATATTGGAAGCACCGTCGCTCACAAAAGCTATCAAATTTTCTTTTAAAAAATCGTCCGTTGATTCATGTGCATAAAGATCAGTTAAAATAGCAGTTTTTATAGAGTTAGCAGATGTGTTTTGAACTTCAATAATATTAAAAATTATGTTATTACATCATTGTTATTGGCTACAGCAGATCTCAAACAAATAACCAACATTGTCTTTTGGCTTAACGTTGTAAACTCATCAACAATAATACATATTTTTCTTTTGTTATGCTTTTGGTCAAGACAAAGTTTCTTTTGCATTTCAAAGGTTATATGATCAATAATATTGCTACATGCTTTATTTGTTTAAAGAATTCTCCCCATATCCAAGCCATTAATTATTTAAAGATCTACTAATTTTGTCATGTCTGTGTAAGGTCTTTGATTCTTTGCTATGCTGTATGCTGTCCTGAATATTTTTTTTTGTATTTTCAATGTCAATATATAAAGTTTTTAATACTTGAGCTGGCATAATTTCCAACTTTTGTTTTTCAATTATACGTTCAGTCAGTGTGTAAATGGCTTTGAGAAGATTTATGTTTTGAAATTTTTTTTCTTAAATTTGTTTGCTGTTTCTTGAAATCATCTCCAACTGAACATATTTATCCATTAATCCATTCTTGTGAATCCATTCCTTGATGTTTTGTTAAATTAAAATTGGCCTTGGAACATATTTTGCAACCAATTTTTTTATTATAGAAAAACATTCGTGGGTATTCTTCTGTAAAATACTTCACTTGCTTATCGTTCCAACAATCTGGCGATTCTGTATTTGGTAAAAAAAACTTCATTTTCTGATGCTTTAGTTTCACTTTCTGCGGTCGT